>NC_060951.1:2127218-2135096 GCF_022045245.1 Lucilia cuprina | reverse complement strand
AGAACAGAACTAGAACAGAACTAGAACAGAACTAGAACAGAACTAGAACAGAACTAGAACAGAACTAGAACAGAACTAGAACAGAACTAGAACAGAACTAGAAGAGAGTTAGAACTGAACTAGATCCACGGTGGGAAAAAAGGGAAATTTACAACTTTTTAAAATCTATATAATAATTTTCCTTAACAAGTTTTGTTTATTTAAAAAGAAATCATTCCTTAATTTAAAAATTGTATTAAAAACAAAAACCTTTAACCTTCCTTGCAACCTGCAACATGTCTATCACTATCTATCTATGAACCCCCCTTCCAAGTTCGAGCCTGCTTGAGCATACATTTTTAATTGTTACAAACGAACCGCTTTGTTCTGTTCTGTTCTGCTCTGCTACTGTCTCTGGTCCTATTGTTAAAAGCAAGCTTCAATAAAAGTTGCCTAGAGCAAAAGTCTAACGACCGACTAGTTCGCAGTTAAATGTCGTGCAAAACGGTCTAATAAAATTCATATAAAAAACAAGAATAAACAATAAAAGTTTTTTTGATACAAAAAAAGTGTTAAAAATTTGTGAAAAAAATATTAAAAAGAATCGAAATATTATTAATTGTTATTAAAGAAAATTATATAAAATTGCAAAATTATTAAAAAGTTTATTTAAATTCAAATTTAAACAAGTGCTCAAAAAATTTTGTCAACTTTAAAACTGTATGCCTTAAAGTAGGTTAAACTATTTACTAGTTAAACTCTTTATATAAATTAATTCAATGAAAGTTTATTAAACTATTGTTAAATAAAATTTAATTTTTTCATTTAAAATGTTTAACATAAGAAAAAATTACGTAAGCCACCCACAAATTACTCATAATTCCCCAAAAAATACCAACAAAAAACACCAAATATTTTGCCACAATTAATTGTAGCATTAGTTTTTTTGTTTTTCTTCCTTTTGACTTTAACTATAGCTTCCCTTTATCCTATATTTATTCCGTTAGCTGTTGTTGTAGTTACTAGTGTGTTTTTTTTTTGTTTTCATAGACAAAACTAACCTCTCCCTCTCTCTTTGCCTAAGGAACAATAACAAAGTGTTATAGATCTCTTTAACATAACATTACACAAACCGTTAGTTGTACATGACTACACTCGTATATTTATAAATATTTTCTTATAACAATAACAAAAATAAAGCATTTTATTCTCTCTTTTCTTTTCCTTCTGCGTTTAACTATTTTAATATGTCTGTCTATTTTCTTTTCGTGTTTGTTTGCTTGTATGTTAAGTAATTTCTTTTATTTTCTTCTTGTACATTTTGCCATTTCTTTTGTATACATTATAATATTGTTATTGTTTTCTAGTTTTTTTTATTATTATGATTGTGTATACCGTTATGTTGTGAAGAAAGAGTGTTACCTCCTGCTTTTAATTAAAATTAGCAGGGTTTTGTTAGAAATTTGTAAAAAATCGCTAAAAATTATAGAAATTTATAGAAAATTTTAATTAAAACATATAAAATCTTTTAAAATTCTTAATTTTTCCAAAAATGTACTTTTGTGCTCAAAGTTCGAAGTAAATTTTTTACTTAACATCAATTTTCATACCATTTAAAAGTTATTTAAAATATTTCTGTTTAAAATAGAAAATTTACAATTTTTAAAATCGATTTTTTTTAAAAGGCCCAAAATGTAAAAATTTTTAATTAAATTAGTAATTTTAATAAATTTTACACATTTTGACCAATTTCGAAAATTCGAATATAAGCTCGAAAATGAATTTTTTACTTAAAAACTATTAAAACATTTCTTGTTGTAAATCTGAGCAATATTTCAAATTTTCAACAATTTCGAAAATTCGAATATAAAATCGAAATTTCAAATTCGTCTTAAAATCGATTAATTAATAGTTTAATTTGCAACACTTTTTATAAATTTTTTATTTTAAAAAATTCTTGCAGTTTTAGTCAATTTCGAAAATTCGAACTTAAGTTGAAGTATTCATTTTTAACTTGAAAACAATGGCCACTCCATGTTTAAGTTAGGGTTCTTTAAATCGACTTTCGAATAATCGAACAATTGACTTTTTGCCGAAAAAATCGAAAAGTCGAAGTCGACTATTTTGTTTCGAAAAAGGTCGATAACTCGACTATGGTTTATGAAAAAAGTTAAAAAGTCGACTTTGTTAATAAAAGTCGAAAAGTCAAAAAAAGTCGAAATGTCGAAAATAGTACAAAAAAGTCGAAAAGTCGAAAAGTCGAAAAAAACTCGAAAATAGTAGAAAAAGTCAAAAATAGATGATGATAGACGACTTTTTGTTTCAACTATAGACCCTAGTTTAAGTTATTTAAAACTCCATGTTTAAGTTATTCGAAATTTTAATAAAATTCTTAACAATTTTAATAATTTTGAAAATTCGAACTGAAGTTCGAAATTTCATAAATTGTTTTAAATTTTAAAATTTTTAGTTTTATATGCTAAATGACTTATAAATTAGTGAATTTGATAATTTTAAGCCGCTTTAACTAATTTCGAAAATTCGAATTAAATTTCGAATATTTTTTTTTAAATTTATTGAAATTTCTCGCTTTAATCTCTTACTAGATTAAAATTTTAAAATTTGTTATTTCTTTACAATTTTAAATTGTAAATTAATTTCACACTTAAATACTTTAAAAAACCGCTAAATTGTTTACACAGTTTTTATTTTTTATGTGTGTATGTGTTATTTTATTGTCATTTCACATTGTTTGAGCCGGTTGGCATGTTAACCTCAAAGAATAATTTGTTCTATTGTTTTTTTTCTATCATTCTTATTTGCTTTTTTTCTTATCCTGGAAAGACAATTTTTCGCAAGTATTTCCTAAGTATACTCCTACTAATGCTATAGTTACAATTTCCCAAAGAAAGCATATTCCATTTAGAAATTATAACAACTTTGTTATCAAACCAGTAAGAAACAAACTTCATGTATGTGTCCTTTGCAACATGTTTGATAGCCGGCATTTTTTTGCGTTTTAAGGGGGAGTTTTGTCTGATAGTAATGTTGTTGTCAAACCAAACACAACTTTTTCTTTTGTTGTTTAATAATTTCTTGTAATTTTTTGGGGTTTTAGCGGGGAGGTGTTTTGATATTGTGGTTCAAGTATTCTTTCCTATGATGTATTTTTTTTGCTAGTGGTGGCAACCTTTGTTATTGTTTGGAGTCTTTCTCCCTCCCTAACTTGATCTATTTTGAGCATTATATGCGTCAAAGCATAAAACGCTTGGCTTGGACCTTTAGATTTTGTAAAAAATTAAATTTTTTAGAGGCAAATTTAGGATCAAATACAATATCTTCGATGTTGCCACATGTCTGGTGTGTTGCCATTATGAGTTCAGTTGCAAAACTAATTTTCTAAGAAAACGTTAATTTTTCAAAGAAATCTCAAGATTTTTAAAGAAACAAAAATAAAATTTTCCCTGAAATTTAATATAAAATTCAATGGCTTCTGTGTTGCCATATTTACAACTCGTCAGTGTTGCCATATTTTCATACAAATTTTAAATAAAAATTAAATTAAATTAACACAAAAATTTATTTGATTTGATTTGTTTAAAATAATTTTTAACAAAATACACATTATTCAGTTCCCCCCTCTCTCTATTTGTCAGTTTATTTCAAGGATGTTCTTATTGCATTTAAATGAAAAACAACAACAACCAAAAACTAGAAACATTGAATCGACCTCAAAAATTTTATAATTTATTGAATATTAACTAGAAAATATACCTAAAGTTTTTGTTATTTTCTATTTTAGTTAGTTTTCAGTTGTGTTTTCTCTAGTTCCTACTTAAAGTTAAAAGGTTACAGCGAAAACTTTATGCAAGTTATTATTATAGTTTTGAGCATCATAAAGTTTTTAGTTTTATATTAACATGCATTGCAAATTAGTTATAGAAAATTTTTATTTATATATTGAGGTTGTGTTTCAATCAGTGCATAAACTAAAAATTAAACTAAAACTTTTGTAGGAAATAGTTTTTTAATTTAAAAGAAATTTTAGATAAAAATTTTTAATTTTCTTAAAATTTTTGTAATTTTCTTATTTTTTATAATTTTCTTTAATTTTCATTCTTTTATTTTAATTTTTTTGAAATTTTAATTAATTTATTGAAAATTTCATTATTTTTCTTTAACTATTCCTCTGGTAGCTTTGTTTTTACGGCTAAACAAGCATACTTTACATCTGGTAGCTTTGTTTTTAAATCAAAACAAAGCTAAGAGTTACCGTGTTTAATTTTCTTAACATTGCTTTATAAAACTACCAGATTGAGAGGTTCTTACTCTTCCGTAATGTTTTAAGCTTATTAATAAGTTAAACTTTAGAACTCTAAGAAAATTATTTAAAAATTGCTTTATTTCATTATTTGACGTTGAATATATTATCATTTAATTTATGCTTCGTTTTTATAAAATGTCTCGTTTTGGGTAGACATGTTTTTTCAATATTCTAGACAGTCTGGCTGCTTAGATTTTTTTCTCTTTCCTTTTTTTTAAATTATAATACAGCCTAAAACTTGAAACCGTTTCTTTTTTTCTATTTCTTCCTACTTCAAAGTCTTTATTATGCTAATTCAGCGTTTAATATCAAAGAATCTTAAAAACAAGCAAAAAAAAAAAAAAAAAAAACATTACAAAAACCGCCTTATTTAGAAAGAAGTAGCAACCTTTAACATTGTTTAGACCCATTATTTAAGTCAACAACTAAATAAATGAAAATGTTAAGACACGCGACGTACACGAAAAGAAATTAACATTAGAAAAGTTGTGGCAAAAAAACTTTTTCTTTAGTTATAAATGATTACCAACAATTTCAAGGAAGTTATACACACGTTTAACAAAATGAATGTAACAAGAAAAAAGAAAAATTCCTTTGGCATTTAAGTTGAAAGAAAGTTTAAGTTGGAGGTTATTTGCAAAGAAAAGGGTACCTATTTTGGGGGAGAGAAAATGTTGCTTTAAGCCTAACAACAAATTGTTTTAGAAATAACAGAGTTATGAACATTAGAATATTACTATAATAGTCACTTAAGCAAAAAGTGTTACCAAATTCTTGACATGTCTTTATATAAAAATGGGCAGCACTTTGTTTAAATTTTCTTTCAAAAAAAGCTAGAGATAAGGTAACATTTTTTTCCTTCCCTGTTTCTTACAGAACATATTAGTTCACCCTGTTTTTAAGTACTTTTTACCTGTTTTAACATATAATGAAAAAGACCTTTAGATTTAGCAAAAATTACAGAAAAAAACTAAAATAAATTGTTAGACATAAACTAACAATTATTTAATATTACACACAAATAAATCAAATTAAACAATAAGCAGTAAGGAAGAGAAAAAGACATCTAAGCAATTATTTAAAAACCGCTAAATAGTCTTTATTGTTATGTAGCTATAATATATACTTTCTTTCATTTCTTTTTGGCAACATTGCTTGTCTTTAATGTCCTTTATTGCAGTCCTTAAAAGTTTTAGGTTAATACAATGACCTTAAAAAAACTACAACAGGAATAAAACTAAAAAGTTTTTCATATAGTTTGGGTTTTTTTTTTCGTTGACTAGGCAAGTTTGTTGTAAAGTTTTTGTATTGAAACTACAGTTTTTTAGTTGTTTTTATTACATACTATTTAGTATTTGGGTAATAATTTAAATTATTTTTGTTTATTTATTTAACAGTTAAGTTCACTAACACTTAAGGCCAGACAAATTCAGTAAAATTTTTCACATAAATAAAACAAAAATTGTAATTGGAAAAACCCTTAATTTTAGCAGCTGAAAATTTTAAATAAAATCATGTTATAACAAAAATTTTACTTAATTTTTTAATGTTTTATAATTCTTATTAAAATTCTTTATTCTTTTAACTTATTCCTTGTTAAATTTATATATTTTTCTTAATTTTTAACTAAAATCTCTTAAATCTGTAAAAATCTTTCAAACTTAACTTGATGTTTATATTAAACTATCCGGTAGCTTTATTTTCAAATGTAAACAAAACCAACTGCCAAACTGTCAAGTGGCAGCTTTGTTTATGTTAAGCAAAACATAAAAAGTGTTACCAAGTTTGAATTTTATGGAAAGTTTAAGAAATTTAAGCAAAAAACACGTAAAAACTTAGAATTTCCCTAAAATCTCAACCTACAATGGACTGATTAGGCTAAAATGTTGTAAAACGACTCTAGGCTATATCATTTATTAAATTTTTTGTAACTTACTAAGTTTTAACTAAGTTCATTTCTTTTATACATTTCATTTAAATTCTATATTATTTTATTCTTTTACAAAAACACTTTAAACTTGTTAAATAATATTTTTTCAAATTTTTAAACTAAAATTTCTTAAATCCTTTATAAATTTTTAAATATTTTACAAAATTTGTTATAAATTTACAAGCTTAACTTGATTTTTATATTAAACCATCCGGTAGCTTTGTTTTTAAATGTAAACAAAACAAACTAAAACTTTGAGTTTTATAGAATGTTTTAGAAATTTAAGCCCAAAACACATATAGACTTATCTTTACCCTCATATCATAAGCTATAATGAACCGATTTAGATAAAATATCGTAAAAAGGCTCAAGACATTCTCTTTTATTCATATTTTTATTAAATAAGTTAAAAAAATTTTTAATTTTTATATAAAAATCCATTTTATTTATTAAAAATAGTTTTTTAAACTCTAGCCCTATAATAATCATATGTCCTGGGGTTTATTCAATAATTCGCAACCTAACATGACGTATGAACAAGTTTTAATTATACATTACTCATACGCTTCAAGTTTCATAGACAAACAAAAAAGTTTTTAACATTTTTTTCTGTCGTCATTCAGTCTCCAATGATTATAAATTAAATGCTTGTTTTTGCCATACATATTAAATGCAAAAAAAAAATGGGAAACTGAGTAAAAGAAGAAAAAGAAACAAAGAAAAAACCAAACACGAGAAAACATTATCAAAAAGGGCAATAAACTTGTTGGAAACCATAGTGCCAGAAAGTAATAAAAAGTTGTAAAGAAAAAAACAGCAACAACTACACCAATAATAATAATAAGAATAAAGAAACAACAATAACTACAAAACAATAATAAAACGACAAGGACATCTATACTAAGTTAAAACAATATTCTAAACTAACAGTAAATACTCAACAGATGAGAGCGTATAAAAACTAAGAGAGAGTATAAAAATCCATTTTATTTAGCTGTCACTGTTTAGTAACAAACAACAATGTAAACTTTTTTAAACATTTTAAGAAAAAAAAAAAACATTAAATCTCTTGGTAATTTACAATCTTCTGTCCCTGGTCCAGTACATACATATTGTTATATTATATATGTATTTTTTTAATTAAATCTTTTTATTAATTTTATTAAAAAACCTTTTAAGTCAAACTGTTTGGCATGTTTTCTTTTCCATTTTGTTTTTATTTTATTTTTATCATATAATACAAAGAACCGAGATTTTAAAGAGAAAATTGTAACAATAAGATGCTGTTTAATAGTAGACAAAAAAACTACAATGAAATAAATTTAAAGGAAAGCGAATGGGAGGTGGAAGAGTTCAAGGCAAAAGAGGAAATATCTGATTAAAATGACTGAAAGCTTAATAATAAGAAAAAGTAATTTAAAATAATTTAACTACAACTAATAAACTAATGACTAGACTAGTCTTTAGAATAAACTCTGGACTAGACTCTGGACTAAACTATAGACTAGACTATAGACTAGACTGTAGACTAGACTATACTAAAGACTGGACTATAGACTAGACTATAGACTAGACTATAGACTAGACTATAGACTAGACTATAGACTAGACTATAGACTAGACTATAGACTAGACTATAGACTAG
>NC_060951.1:2122082-2127118 GCF_022045245.1 Lucilia cuprina | reverse complement strand
AGTTCTGTTCTAGTTCTGTTCTAGTTCTGTTCTAGTTCTGTTCTAGTTCTGTTCTAGTTCTTTTCTAGTTCTGTTCTAGTTCTGTTCTAGTTCTGTTATAGTTCTGTTGTAGTTCTGTTCTAGTTCTGTTCTAGTTCTGTTCTAGTTCTGTTATAGTTCTGTTCTAGTTTTGTTTTAGTTTTGTTTTAATTCTGTTATAGTTCTAACAAAAGTAAGCGTATACGTAATATGTAATTAATACAGGAGTTAAATATCAAGTATACGCACCATAAAACATTAAAACTAATTACAGAAGTTTTTTGAAAATTTGAGAATATCTAGAAAACTAGATTTCTTTTCAACAGGTTTCAAAACTTAAGTAGAAATATGTAGACATTCTTCGTAATTTTTATAGAAAAAGAAAAATAAGAAAAACGCGTATAAAATTTGTTTAAAAGAAAACTTGATTTGTTTAATAACAAATAATATGTAGTTTTAATAAATATTAATTATTTACACTTTGAAGAAAATCCCACAAATATTAATATTTTATATAGAAAATATAAATAAATTCCCGCAAAACAAAATTGAAATAATATATTCCACAAGTGCAAATAATGTCAAATCCTAAGTGACATATTTATGAGAATGTATGAGCGAGTGTTTGTGTACGTACATAACTTTACATATATGTACATAAACCAAACATATAAATATGTATGAATGAATAAAAGGAGAAAAAAAACCTAAAATATATATGTAAAGCTTGTTAAAAATGTGCATATTTTTGCTCTCAAACACACACGCATACACTCATGAACCTGTTTAACTTTGTGTACAAGTGTAAGTGTGAGTGTATGTTTTAATAATAACAGTAAAAGCAACAACAGCTACATGACCCATAAGAATTTCTAAAGCATAACGTTTGTAAAACCTTGAAGATGAGAAGAGTGAGTACAACAACAACAACAACACCTAACACACACACACACACACACACTCTCTACTTTCATACAAATAAACAAAACGCGAAGAACAAGAACTAAAATAAGCATTTTTTTTCTTATTCTTCTTCTTGTGAAACAACTTTAATATGCTTGCAGGCAGGATGTTAGGGAACCAACACATACACACATACTTGTATGTATGTTTTTCAAGGAATGTGTGAGTAAAAATTTTGTCTAGAGTAAGAGAATTTGATAAATTTTTAAATGTTTAACAAATAATGTTGACTTTTGCTGTATTTACTCAAAAGAAAAATTTTATTTGAATAAAACAATCTTTAAAATATGTATTTTTATTTTTTCTAATTTTACCTTTAAATTTATTGTTGTTTTTTCTTCTAATTTCAACCTATTTAGCCTTAAAACAGGTTAAAATTTATTTTTCCTTTAATTAATTAGATTTTGTTTTTTTTTTTCTTTTTTTGCAAATTTCTTTAATTAAGTTAAGATTTTCTTATAAACATGTTTTTATATATATTTAATAATTTATTAATATTTTTTTGTATTTTTTTTCTTTATTTTATAAAACAAATTCACATTTTTCTTTATTTTTGTTTGATTTTTTAATTTTTCAGCCTAAAAGCATACACTGCTTAATTTTTTTTTTCTTTAACACAAAAAAAAAACTTTTTCAGGTTTTCTTTTAAGTTTGTTTTAGTTAGCGTTATTACGTTTAAACATCAACACTTTTAATACCAAATACAAACTAACATTAGACATTTTTCTTTTAAAGCTTAAAACCCCTTAAAATTGAGATATTTGCAAAAGTTTAAAATAAAGCTTTTATTAAAGCTTTACTCTCCACAACAACAGCTGTTAGTAAGCTTTTATCTCTAATAGTCTGCGATATAAAAAATTACAAATACAAAACAACTTTTAGTTAAAAAAAATTATAATTTAAAATTTCTTTAAAACTTCTGTTATTGAAATAAACCAAAATCATTGTTTATCTCTTCTCTCTAGGTTCTCTTTTGCAACTACCCTAAATCTATCTGTCTCTTTGCTCTCTTTAGCTATTTCTCAAATATCTACATCTTTTTTTTAACGCAGTCTATCTGTTGTTGTTATTTCTTTAGCACATCTTTTTAAACCATTGTTTACGTTTCTATAATAAAAATTTGACAGTTTCTCTTACATTTTATGACAAGCACGCACATGTTAAATTTATTTAACAGCTTTTTTTATTCCTTACCTAAAAAACTACTATACTTTAGCTTTAATTTTTCAGCCTTCTAGTTATGCAGCAGTTTTTTTTTCTCCTCATCTGTCTAGCATTTTATTAAAGCTGTTAACTTACAAAACAAAGCCACGTGACTTGGGTTATATTCTGCTTGCATATTAATACTACAACTACATACATACATACTTAAATATAAAATTCTATGCTGCCTAAAAACCTACTCTCTTTGTGTGTGTGTATGTGTGTGTTTTTACCATATTAGCTCAACTTTAAATAATTGTATTTGTCGAAATTTGTTTTATGTGTTTTATTTACTTTTCTCTTTTTGCCAAAAAAAAAACAAGTTGTAGGGAATTTATTTATTTGTTCTCGTTCTAGTTTATTTTGTATGCAATGCGTGTGTTAGCGCTTAAAGTGTCAAAAGAAATGGAACGATTTATATTCAACACTGATAATGGATTTTGTCTTAAGGATTTTACATATTCATATTTTTTAAGGATTTAAACAAAATGAAATCTTTTTTTAACACTTTTTAATATTAGACTAGTCTGGTCTTTAGTTTGAACTACAATCTGGTCTCTAGACTAGCCTAGTCTTCGGCTTGGTCTGTACACTAGTCTTTTCTATAGTCTGGTCATTAGTCTGAGCTGTAGTCTGGCCTATTGTTTAGTCTATGGTCTGGTTTATAGTTAGGTCTATATTCCGGTGCATAGTCTGGTCTAAAGACTAATTTATAGATTGGTCTATAGTCCGGTGTATAGTCTGTTCTATAGACTAGTTTACAGACTGGTCTATAGTCTAGTTTATAATCTGGTCCATAGTCTGTTTTATCATGTGGTCTATAGTCTGGTTTATAGTCTGGCTTACAGTATGGTTTATAGTCTCTAGTCTAATGATTAGTCTAGTCTATATTCTGTTTTATAGTCAGGTTTATAGTCAGGGTTACAGTCGGGCCTATAGTATCTTCTATTGTCTAGTCCATAGTCTGGTCTATGTTTAATAGTTTGATCTATTGTTTGGTTTATAGTAAAGTCTTTAGTCTGGTTTATAGTCTGATCTCTAGTCTTAATCATAGTCAGATTTATGGTCTGGCTTATTATCTGGTTTATAGTCTGTTCGGCAGCCTTGTTTATAGTCTGGTTTATGGTGTGGTCTATAGTCTGGTCCTTAGCCTGGTCTTGTTTATCGCGTGGTCTATAGTCTGGTTTATAGTCTGGCCTATAGTCTGGTCTTTAGTCTGGTGTATAGTCTGGTCAATAGACTGGTCTATAGTCTAGTTTATAGTCAGTTTACAGTCTGGCCCATTGCCTGGTCTTGTCTATTGCGTGGTCTATAGTGTGATCTATAGTCTGGTTTATAGTATGGCCTATAGTCTGGTCTTATGTCTGTTGTATAATCTGATCAAAAAACTGGTCTTAAGTCTGGTTTACAGTCTGGTCTAATAGTCCTCTTTATAGACTAGTCTGATCTATAGTCTATAGTCTGGTTTTAGGTCTGGTCTAAAGTCTGGTCTATAGTCTGGTATTTAGTCCGGTCCATAGTCTGATCTATAGTCTGATCTACAGTCTGGTCTATAGCCTGGTTTATAGTCTGGTCTATAGTATAGTTTACATTCTGTTCTATAGTCGGGCCTACAGTCTAGTCCATATTCTGGTTCATAGACATGTTGATTGTGTGTTTAATTGTCTGATCTTTTATATAGTTTATAGTCTGCAGTCTGTTTTATAGTGTGGTTTAAAGTCTGGTTCATAGTCTGTTCTACAGTCTAGTTTATAGTCTGGTCTATGGTCTAGTCTGTAGTTTGATTTGTATTGTAGTATATAGTCTTATCTCTAGTCTGTTGGTATATACAGTCTAGTATATAGTCTGGTCTATAGTATAGTTTCAAGTTAGTCTGTGCTACAATCTACTACATAGTTTGGATTACAACCGAAAAATGTTTTTCATTAATCTTACTTTAAATAATTTCTCTTTAATTATTTAACAATTAAGAAGTGTCTAAGCAAAACTTTATTTTAAAAATCTTACCATTTCTTTATGCCTCGCCTCCTCCTCCTCCCCATTGTCATTATTTCCATTTAAAGTCTTGGCAACATTTTGTAAACCTGCTGCCGTTGATACATCATGACCCAGGTTAATATTTACCATATACGACAAAGATGCTGTAGTTGTTGTTTCATCAGCAGTCGTTGTTATTGTTGAGCCAGCACCAGCATGAACTGAAGTAGTAGTCAATGATGTTGAATCCTCAAAAGATTTTTCAAATGATGCAATTGGCGCCGGGCCAAGACGTTTCTGTTTGCGAGGATCCATCAGTGTATGAGTGAGTAAAGAGTATGTTTTTGAAAACGAATAAAATGTACAAAAAAACCCTAGATTTGCATACTGTTACAATTGCTGCAAGAAGAATAAAAAAAGAACAAAAATGTGATAAAAAACATGAAGGAAAAAAAATAAATTAATATAAAATTACAATTGAAATACCAAAAAGAAGATATAAATCTACATTTATAGGGCAATATAAAGTTGATTGTGTACACATAATTTTTTTGTATTTTTTCTATTTGATGTTGAGTAGTTTTTATTACGGTCAAGAGATGTGTGTCAATGATGTGATTGCAGAAATTTGGAAGATTTATGTTAAAATGAAACAAAAAAGATAATTGAATTAATGTGTGGTCAAATCATTAGTCTAGTTTATAGTCTAGTCTATAATCTTGTTTATAGTCTAGTTTAAAGTCTAGTCCAAAGTCTTATGTCTAGTCCAAAGTCTATAGTCTAGTCTATAGTCTAGTCTATAGTCTAGTCTATAGTCTAGTCTATAGTCTAGTCTATAGTCTAGTCTATAGTCTAGTCTATAGTCTAGTCTATAG
>NC_060951.1:2093964-2121982 GCF_022045245.1 Lucilia cuprina | reverse complement strand
GAACAGAACTAGAACAGAACTAGAACAGAACTAGAACAGAACTAGAACAGAACTAGAAGAGAACTAGAACAGAACTAGAACAGAACTAGAACAGAACTAGAACAGAACTAGAATAGAACTAGAATAGAACTAGAATAGAACTAGAACACAACTAGAACACAACTAAAACACAACTAGAACACAACTAGAACTAAATTCAATTGTTTCGAATATTTAACATTTGAATTTCTATTCATTTAACTTTAATAAACTTTAAATTATCAAAATAATTGATCAAAGCAATTTGTCTATTATGCCCCCTAAGATTTAAAATTGCGTTTTGTTAAAAATTTTAAAGAATCTTTATTAAAAACTACTATTTTTAAATTCTCCCTTTTCTGTTTTATCCTAAGTTTAAGATATCCTATTATTAGCCTCATTACAGCTTCAAAGAAATTAAATCCTTTTATTTTATTTCCTATTCACATACTTATTTGACGTTTTTGTATTTCTATTTAACAAAGGTGAAGAAAACACATCTTAATAAAAGCAACAACAACTTTAGACTTGAATAATATTAAAAAAAAACTCCAAACAACTTAAGTTAAAACGAAAACAAGATTATTTTTCTCTTTTTTATACGTGTATTAGTAGGTTTGTATCAGCTAGAGGGAAAAATTGTAAACAATAATATGAATACAAACACTCACACGCACACCCTCTCTTTATTATACCGTTGTAGTTTTAAAAGCGCGTTTTTTTACTAAAACAGACAACATCAATAAAAATCATAACAATGTTTTGTTTTCTCTGTTATTTGTGTTTTTAATTTGATTTAATTACGCTTTTCCAGATGGATATAAATGATAAAGGAATAACAGCAACAACAACATGTAAAAAAACTATAACAACGAAGTCAGCTACAACACCAACAGCAATGGGCGATGCTACAAACATAACCCGCAACATTAATAACACCACAGGCACCGTTAAAAGAGCGCCACCTTTAAAAGCCACTGCCAATCGGGACAATAGTACAGGTAGCACAAATACCGGTGGTGTTATGGGTGTGGGCGATTTGACGGCCTCTTTTAAAGGAGCCTCAACATTATGCACACCCTCAACGCCACGCATTGAATTGAGTCGTGCTTCTTCCTCGTCACACCATGAGGAAGATAGTCGTGATAGTAGTCCGGAAAATGTCTTTGAACAGGTGATTTATGTTAAACTTACAAAAATAAAATGTAGAACAATTGTTTAGAGTAAAAATTTATGAATTTCAGTAGAATCAAGTAGTTTTAGATTTAAAAAGATTTTCCCTGTAGATTGCAGAAGTATTATGAATGTTAAATTATGACCATGTGGGTGGAACATAGAAAGATAAATGGAATTAATTCAGTAAAGTAAAATCATATTACAGTTTATGAACTAAAACAGATTTTAAGCAGAACTAAACTGAACTAGAACTGAACTAGAACTGAACTAGAACTGAACTAGAACTGAACTAGAACTGAACTAGAACTGAACTAGAACTGAACTAGAACTGAACTAGAACTGAACTAGAACTGAACTAGAACTGAACTAGAACTGAACTAGAACTAAATTAGAACTAAACTAGAACTGATCGAGAAGTGTACTAGAATTGAACTACATTCAGTACAAAATCTAAAATAATTTAAAAATCTAATTTTCACTGAGTTAATTCCTTTTAATGCTGTCATGTGTCATTAACAACATCTTGTATTTAACTTTATTATTTATTTATTTTATTCTTTATTTTTATTAAATTTAAATTTCTGCACCTAATTTCTTTTTCACATTTTCTTTAAGTAAGAATTCCAAGTTTATTAGTAACCTCCCTCTTCCTTTTCTTCATTATTCTGATTTTTTATTTCCCTAATTTATATTGAAATTGCATAAAAGTCCATTTTTCCTTTTTAGTTTTTATCTCTTATTTTATTTAATAAATGTTAAACAACGTATTGTGTTTGTGTGTGTGTGTTAGTTTGTATATGTGATTATTGCAAATCAATTCTCAGCACTTTTACTTTCTAATGTTTTATTTCTTGATTTTAGTTTTCCTCTTTTTCTTTTTTCCAACTCGTAACTGTAATATTAACCCAGTTAATATAACAAAACTATAATTTAATACCACTCCCTCTCATTCACACACACCCCCTATAAAATACTCTGCTAATACTCTTACTACTATTTTAAACAACCATTCAGCCATTCAACTCGGTCACAAACATATTTATAAACATATCCACAACCACACTCATCTTATGTTTATCATTCATCTGGTTCTTCTTCATTTTCTAAATAATAAAAACTAAATCAAACATGTGAGTGGGGAAAATGAGAACACAACAAAGAAATTACAATATGACAAGAGTTTGACAGGGGAAGATAAAAAGAAAATATAAAACAACAACAGAATGTATTTAATTTTGACGTATGTCGGTATGCATTAAAACAACGTCATGTATTTAATAGTTTAAAAGTTAAAATTAATAGAATGGAACAAAACTAGATCACAACTAAAACTAAACTAGAACAGAACTGGAATATAACTAGAGAAGATTTGGAATTAAACTAGAACAGAACTAGAAGAGATCTAGAACAGAACTAGAAGAGAACTAGAACAGAACTAGAAGAGAACAGAACTAGAACAGAACTAGAACAGAACTAGAACAGAACTAGAACAGAACTAGAACAGAACTAGAACAGAACTAGAACAGAACTAGAACAGAACTAGAACAGAACTAGAATAGAACTAGAATAGAACTAGAACAGGACTAGAACAGAACTAGAACAGAACTAGAACAGAACTTGAACAGAACTACAACAGAATTACAACAGAACTACAACATAACTAGAACAGAACTACAACAAAACTAGAACAAAACTAAAACGGAACAGAACTAGATCTGGAACACCTTGTAACGTCCTTTAAATAATTTAAGGAGAAATTCATTTTTAGGGATTAGCTTACAAATTACAAATCCAATCAGTTTCATTATTAAATGTCTTACAAGTTGTTTATTTATTCTCTCAAACACCCACAAAAATTAAATTTTTCACAATGTCCTTCATCTTAAACTAAAAATGTCATTTGAACATCAAAAAATCTATTTAAATCCCTCTCAAAGCTGCTCAAAATTAACAAAGGAAACAAAAAACAACAACAAAAAGTAGAAAAAAAGAGCAATGATTAAATTGTCAACAAAATGTAAACATACACACACATACATACATTCATAGAAAAGTAGGAAAACATAACAAAAAACTTGTATTGCTCTTAAAAATTTTCCATCATTTTGTAGATTGAATGTGTATGTTTTGCATACTATTTCCCTACTAACTAAAAACAAAAACTAACAGTTTTAGAAAACACCAACAATATTGCAAAGAAAACCCCTAAACAAAAACAAACACTTGTCACACAATTGCATTGATTGACATGACATTTCTTATTTTGTTTTTGTTTTTGTTAGTAGCACTCTTAAGCGAAAACAGTAAAACCGAAATAGTTTTAGAAAATTTAGTTTTAGTTTTACTTTTTAAACAATAAACAAAATACATTTTAAACCAGAATAATAAACAAAGTTGTAAAATTTAATTTTAATACAAATTCTTTCTTTGTGTATTTCTTTGCTTTTCTCCTTTTTTTCTATTTTTTTTTTTTTGTATGTGCAAAAAAATTGCTGGATGGTTTTTTATTGTTTAATTTACTAACAAAATTGAATAATTTTTTTATTTAACAAAAACACAAAATTTGCTTTTTTGCAAATTTTTATAATTCCCCTTTATGTTTTCCTTAACCTTTCCCCTTAAATTGATGTTGTTTATTTATGTGTTGAAAAACAAATTGATTTTTGTAAAAAAAAATCTGGAAAAAAACAAAAACTAATTATGAAAAGGTGGGCACTGGCACCCTACAGGAAACATTGGATATGGGTTTTCGTGAGGAAGGTGCTTTGGAATTGCGTAGTTCAACAGAGGAATTATATTTTATGGATCCTACACAGAAAAAGGAAGAGGAGGCGAAAATGCAACAGCTGCAACAACAACAGGTGAGTGGAGGCTTCGTAACTTATAACAAACAAATTGAACATTCTATAGGATTATTTTGTCCAGTTTTTTATTGGTTGTATTTCTGTCCAAGTTCTGTTCTAGTTCTAGTTCTGTTCTAGTTCTGTTCTAGTTCTGTTCTAGTTCTGTTCTAGTTCTGTTCTAGTTCTGTTCTAGTTCTGTTCTAGTTCTGTTCTAGTTCTGTTCTAGTTCTGTTCTAGTTCTGTTCTAGTTCTGTTTTAGTTCTGTTCTAGTTCTGTTCTAGTTCTGTTCTAGTTCTGTTCTAGTTCTGTTCTAGTTCTGTTCTAGTTCTGTTCTAGTTGTAGTTCTATTCTGGATTAGTTTAATGTCAGTTTTAGTTTATTTTAACAACATACTTCTTCTGCTTAAGTTTTGTTGTTTATTTAAAACTTTTGCTAATTAATTTTTTTAAAACTTCTTATGTTCAGGGGAAAAAATACTTTATTTATTGTAAATTAAAACAAAAACCTATATGTAGTTTAGAGAGAAAACACAAACAATGATTATTGTTTATATGAATTCATCTTTCATTTAAATGAAAAAACGAAAACCTTGAGCTACTGGGAATAAACCCAAACTTAATTGAAATTGTTAAAAACACAGACAAAAAAGCCAAAAAGTACATTAAATGTGTAAAACCTGCAGACTGCAGCTAGCTAAAATTATATTATCAAAAGCTTTTACCCTTTGCACTCTTTGTCCCTACCCACTCTCATTTGTGTTTCTCTTTTTAAACTAAATGTAAATTTAACTTAAATCAACAGTAAAAAAGTTAAAATAACAACAACAAAAAAATGCAAATATAATAATGATTTACATAGACACAATGTGGCAAAGTGTTAAGTAGGAAACATAAAACAACAACAGCAAAAGCAATGAAACCACAAAGTCCCACACAGACACAAACACACTCTCTCGACATTTAGTCATAAATATTTTAATAATAAATTTTTTTTGATGAAAAAGGATAAGAAGAGAAAAAAACTGTTGAAATTTAAACAATTTAAGTTTATATTTTATATTTTTTAAAGAATTTTCGATTATGTTTAGTGTTTGCAAAACATTATTTCTATTGAGAACATAGCAAAAACTAATACAACAACATGTAACTGTAATATCAATTGTCATATGTTTGCTCTTACATTCCTCTGCCTACTCAGCTTGTTCTTATTTTGTCATATTTTTAATCAGGAATGGTAATGTGTACTTTGAAATTGATAAAACTGTAAATTAACACTAATTGTTAAGACAACTGTGATGCATATTTGATACATTTTAATTTTGTTGGTTTTACTTAGATTGTTCTCATTTTTAAAAGCAGAGGTGGAAATGTCAAAATCCTACGAAAATTATTCAGTTTAAAGAAATTGAACTTGTTATGCTTTAAATCAAGATAATTAAAAAAGGCACTGCATTTTACAGCTCTGGTTTATGATTATACTGTCTGTTATTCATTGATTTTATAGTTTGTTTTTATTACTGAAGTATAAGCATGAGTGAGTGTGTTTGAGTATATTTTAACTGAATGAGACAACGTCAGAAAAAAAACTGTAAAAAACACTGTTGCTATTGTAAAGGCGAATTGAGAATTGAATATGTAATGAAATACTCAATACTATTTGAATTGGTTATTAAATGATGGACGAATGGACAAGATGACAGAAAACAGAATAAAATTGACAAACAGAAATTGACAGACAAACACAAAAACAGAGTGAGACAAACATAGAAAACAATGCTTTTTACAAATATAACTAACACACATAAATAGTTCGTAAATGAAGAAGGAAATTGATTATTAATTGTTGCGGATTAGAAGAAAAAGGAGAGAGGGGAAAGATATATCACTTTAAATTTGAAATTTTCATTTTTTCCTGCTTTTATTTTTTCACAAATTTTCTCTGTGTTTGACCTAGTATAGTGTGTAGCTTTTACAAAAAAAATAATTTAAGTATTTTTATATAGATAATGACAAGCTAACATTATTGAATTGTTTTTTTGCTTTTCGTTTATAATAAAATGTCATATTTAATATAAGTTTTAAACATACAAGTTAATAGAAAACTCGATAGAATAACGAAGGCCATCAAAAATGTTTGAAAATAGTAGAGCAAATACAATTCATTTGAAGATTAAACTGTAATTAGACAGAAAAGCTTTATATTTTTTGAAGTAAAATTCTTAACATTTTTCAACAATTAAAGAACGGTTTACTAGACGTATAATTAATATAAATTAGATTTATTTGAAATTTTCATTAAACATACGCCCCGTAAGCCAATTTACAGGTTTAATCATTAAAAATTGGAATTCAGAACTGAACTAGAACTGAACTAGAACTGAACTAGAAATGAACTAGAACTGATCTAGAACTGATCTAGAACTGAACTAGAACTAGAACTGAACTAGAACTGAACTAGAACTGAACTAGAACTGAACTAGAACTGAACTAGAAATGAACTAGAACTGATCTAGAACTGAACTAGAACTGAACTAGAACTGAACTAGAACTGAACTAGAACTGAACTAGAGCTGAATTAGAACTGAACTAGAACTAAACTAGGATATAGGCTCGACTATAGACTGGACTATAGACTGGACTATAGACTGGACTATAGACTAAACTATAGACTAGACTATAGACTAGACTATAGACTAGACTATAGACTAGACTATAGACTAGACTATAGACTAGACTATAGACTAGACTATAGACTAGACTATAGACTAGACTATAGACTAGACTATATACTAGACTATATACTAGACTATATACTAGACTATAGACTAGACTATAGACTAGACTAAAGACTGAACTATAGACTAGACTATAAAATAGACTATAGTCTAGACAATATACTAGATAATACACCTAGGCTATAATTTTGACTAAACTGGTCTATTGACTACACTGTTGCCTAGATGATAGTCCTCCCTAACCAGATCTATAATCTTGACACAGGTCTTACTTTTCGCTTTGTTTTAAAAGGGTCTTCCATTTTTAAATCACTTTTAAAAGTTTGTATTGTAATTATAGTTAAAAATTTATTGCCGTTTTTCCTTGTCTCTTTTTCTCTCAGTTACTGACCTGTTTAAATATTATAACAACAACAATTTTGTACAATTTTACTTAAAAAAGTTTTTAATCTATAAACCATACATTTCTTTTAAGCTTTTTAATTTTTTTTTATTTTCTTTTAATATAAATGTGCTGATTTTTTTAAGAAAAAAATAATACAACATTTATTTGTGCTATTTTTAGTTAATGGAAACCGGTAAAAACAAAAGCCTATAAAAAAGAATGAAACACTAACACTACACCCCCACATCTTCTACTTAATATTAGTGTTGTGTGTGTTTGTGTGATACATTTCTTTTGTTTTTACTATTACAAAAATAACAACAACTAACATATAAACACCTTGGCATGACATCAGGTTTTTAACTTGTTGCATAAGTTATCATGTTGTCACACACATTCCCAACTAGTTGGTTTTTTTTGTGATTCTCTTAAGGGATTATTATGTTTAGTAGGCTGTCCCTTTTAACTATAACGGTAATTTTTAGGTATGTTTAGAAATCATTAGCAAGGGTTGTCAATTGTTATTTAGTTAAGTAAAAAAGAGTTACCAAAACAAAACAATTAAGAGTTTTGATGATAAAATAGAAAAAAATTAATTAAACAAATAATTTGTTTTAAAATCATGACACATTTGTTCAGATATTGTACTGGGATACCCTAACTTACATATTACACTTCAATAACTTTTAAATAAATATATATTTTTTTTAAGTTTTTCATTAAAAATTTGATGTTGTTCTATTTTAGTTTAGTATGTCATACTCATTTTGATTTAATTGTTTAGTGTAACACTCATACTGTCGTACAGAAAAGGGGGTTGCTACAAACAAAATGGGTCGCATATAACAGGGAAAAAGGAAATTTATATTTTAAATAAATTTTTTTCTAAATTTTTATTTATTTTAATAATTTGTTTTGAAAGTTAGTTTTTTTCAAATTAAACAAAAGTTTTATTTAAAAGTTAAGTTCGTTTGGTCATAACTTGGGAATTAATTAACCGATTTATTTGATTTTATTCAGAAATATTTCTGAGAATATGACCTTTGACATATTGCACCTAAAAGTCATAGAAATATCTATGCTAATAAAAAATTAGGTTATAATGCTTATAACTTAGACAATAATGGACCGAATCAGCGGAATTTCCCAATAAATATTGCTGTGATCATTACCTTTGACCTTTTGTAGTTAAAAGATATTTGCAGCTTATAAAGACTTTATTATTTGAAATAAAGTTTTATGGTAATACAAAACAAAACAAGTTCATAAATAAAATCTTTAAAATTTTATAAAAAGTCTAAAAATGCCATTACATTCAATAAGTTTTATTTTTCCTTAAAATAACCTTGCAGTTAGCAGTCTTTAAAAACAGACAAAAACACAAAATAAATAAACATCTGTGGTAACACTCCAAAACAATGTCAACATTACTGACATTTCCCTCTTCTATTTATGTATTTCTTTTACATAATAATAAACAAAAAATATTCATTTTAATACAAAAACACACATGTAAACATACTGTCTTCCTATAGAATACTCAAAATGACAACAGGATTTATTATTATGATAAACATAGACATTAATATAAATACTTATGTATGTATGCATGTTTGTTTGTTGTTTTTTTATGATAAAAAACATAATGACAAGCATTTTTACATATAAACATGTTTACAAACCTGCGAGGTATAACAACATGTTTACACACATAAAGCAAAACAATAACAAACAGCTTAATACAAAAATATAGCTGTCTCTTTCTGTCTTCAAGTCTGACACCCAAATGAAAATTCATTGTTGACACTTTGTTGTTGTTAATCAGTGCTTTTTATTTAATGACAGAGATGTATGATGTTATGTTGTTGGTGTTTCTCTTCTTTCACAGTCTTCTCTCAGGTTTTTTATTTTAATTAGCAAAAAATGTTATTTAATTGTTTTATAAATGAAAAGAGAATTTAGAAAAATTAAATATTTGAAGTAAATTATGATTATGCTTTCTTCTTTTTCCCATCTAGTCCAAACGTGCTTCACCGCACATGTTCAAAATGGATGAACATCAATCGTATTTGCAGCAGCATCAGCGCAAAGATTCTGCCAGTTCAGAGGTGGCTGCCTTACTTTGCATTTCCGGACGCACTAGTCGCATTTCTAGTGTTGGCAGTCAAGGTTCAGCTGTTAGTCGTTTGTCGGCTGTCTCTGGGGTATCACGCTCCCCTTCGCCTCATCGTATGTTATTGGAAACTTCCTTCTGTGGTCCCAAACCGGTTGAAAGTATAGTCGATGGTTCGGTGGGTGCTGTGGTGGAAGCTCCCACAGCAGCCTTGCTGGAACAAGTGCTATTGGCTCGTACTCGTGATCCCACTCAAGCTATATTAGCTGAAGGTATTAAGGTGGAATCGTCGCCCAAGAAAAAACCTCCCACTTCTTTGACTAATGGTGATGCCAAGTTAACGGCTAAAATAAAAGCACAAAATCGTCCAGAAACGGGAGTTCTGTCGAAAACCACAATGGGAGCGCAACGTAAATCCACAAAAAGTCCCGGACAAATGATTGTAGGCAAAACGCCCAGTGGCACAGAGTATATACGCATTAACCTTAAGCCGGATTTTATGTATGATGATAAAGGAATAGCCTCAAATGAAAAAGTGGTGGAAGCTGCAAATGCTACAAGAAATCAAAACAAACCGGCCTCTTTGAGCTTATCGCAAAAATCAAGAGGAGAAAACCTCTTAACTCCCACAGCAAGTCCTAAGCCCACACGCAAAGGAGAAGGCAGTCGCTCACCCTCGCCCGCTACGGTTTCGGTGTCGCGTAAATCGTCGTTTAGTTCTTTATTTCGTTTTGGAGCGGCCGGCAAAGACTCACCCGATTCGCCACGCGAAAGATCAAGGCCACGCAGTAAAAGCAAAGAGCGAGGACAAACGCCACAATCACAAAATGCCACACCCAATAAACAGAAATCGGTATTGGCCATCTTTAAGCCAGGGAAACGAGGCAGTTCAGCCGGAGCTGAGGGCAGTAAAACCTCTAAAACTTCTTCACCCACAGATGCCCACGAAATGCAGCAGCTGCAGTTTAGAAGTAAATCACAAACACCTGTGGTTACGGCTACTGGCTCTAGGCCCAATAGTCGCTTAAAATATTATGAGGATCCTGTAGAAGGTTTCATCCATATACCTTTACATACCCCGCCCGAGGAAAAAGAAACTAGGAAATTATTGCAAAGCATACAACAGCTTAATGCAGAGCCGGTAAGACCCCAGGCAACAGCAATAACTATGAGCGATTTAGAGTCCGCAGTCAAAAAACTAAAACCGGTAGGGGCACGCAAAAATTCTGGCTCGGAAACAACTAATAATGTAGCCCAGCGCGGTCCAGCTTTTCCCCTTAAACGCATAGAAAATCTAGATGCTATACACACGCTGCCGCAGGAAGAAAATAAAGAACGCACCTGGAGTTTGGAGGTTAATCGTCATAGTTCCCAGGATTCTCAGGAAACAGTGGGTTCTGGAGAGAGTTATGTTAGTGCCATAAAGGTGGCGACACAAAGATCATCCCACTTGGCTGAGGTTAAGGAGCATGTGGTCACTGAAAATGGCATCGAAGCTGAGGCGGAAATTCATCGCTTGCCTTCACAGGAGAGTACCACCAGTGCGGGTGAAGTAAGAGTAGTGGAAACTCAGGCCACCATTAATTCAACCGCCATGGCGGATGACAGCGCGGCACGAGAAAGAAGAAGATTAATGTTTGCTACCCGGGTAGGATCTGGTAGTCAAGAACAGATATTTGCCACCCAATTTAGTATATCAAAAACTGAGAGCATTTCTAGTCATATGTCCGAACAAACCCAAGATACTTTGTCGGAGTCCACCACAGAAAACTTGAGACGACAAAATACTGTGATCAAGAAATCACCAGAGGATACACAAAAGCCTCCAGCAGCGCCACCAGCTCCACCACCACCTCCGCCACCACCAAAAGAAAGCAAAGCCAAAGCACAATTGGAAGAACAACGGGAAATATTTCATAAGGAATCCTATAGAAGAGAAGAAACCATGGAAAGGCAAATAACAGTACGCAAAAAGTCTTTGACAACTGCGGAAGAGGATAAGGTTAAACCGGTAGCCACAACACAACCACCTGTGGTAATGAGACGTAAGACCTCCGGGGGTTCAGGCACAGGGGTAACAGCAGCGACCGAGGATAAACACAGATACCATTCTAGATCAACTTCGGAAGACGATAATGAGGTGGCTGCCACCACTACTAATCATCGCCATTCCCGATATTTGGAAAATTTTGATGTGCGCAAAAAATACCATGAGAACATGCAGGGTGTACAACGCAAACCACGCAAACAGAGTGGTGGAGCCTCCGAAATAAACCCACCCACTGAAAAACTAGCAAATCAAGAGCAATATCAACGTAAAGGAAAACCACAGCTGCCTCAACCACCACCCCCTTCCACAGAACCCTCCCCACTGCACACTCCCTCTCCCTCGGTAACGGAAGGCAAAGTCTCACCCACTTCTAGTCTGCATAAAAGTGAGCCACGTTCTCATTCACAATCACCAGTAGATAAGGCCAGACAGACACCACCTAAACCACCTAGGACTTCCACTCCCACTAGACGTTCGCAAACAGAATCACCACCCACTAGTAAGCCTCAGACAACGGTAACTTCAGCAATAAAAAAACATCATACCCACGTAGATAGATCCTCGGTATTCTCCACCGATGAACCGGTGGAGTCGTCGGAAAGTGAACGTGATTCGGATATGGCGACTTTAGAATCCAAACGTCGTCATTTGGCTTTAAATGTTGGCTGCATAGAAGATCATGAGAGCACTGGTCTAGTATCGCAGGAGTCCTTTGACGATGAGCTTCCCTATATACCCACCACTTTGCCGGAAGAAAAGGCTCAGGGAGTGTCCATCATACCCATGAAGGAACGCATTAATATGGAGGTTAAAACTTGTCCTTTAGATAGACCACGTTCCACCACACCACTTAATCCTTCACATTTGGAAGAATACATAGGCGGCATGGCCGTAAATACTCCCGATTCACCTTTTGAATTTGCTGGATCGGTGCCGGTAAGAGGGGAGAAATTGCGCATTAGTCTGCCACGTAAAGATTCAAAGAAAGATATGCAAAGTTCAAAATCACCACGAAGAGTTTCCAATGCAAGTGGTAAGTCTTGGTTTGAATTTGCCGAGGAGGGTCTGAGAGTCACAGCAGCTCATTTAGAGAGGAAGGATTCTAATAAACAGTTATTGCAGCAACAGCAATTGCAACAAAAAACAACTGCACCCACACCCAGTTCGGCGGCAATCCCTTTAACTAAACGGCCTACAGACAGCGGGGACTTTAAAACCAAAACCACGGCAGCTAGCAAACCCCCAGTAACCACCCCTAAAGCCTCAACACAACGGAAATTATCGGGTCATTGGATAGATTTTGAAAATATACCCGAAAAAAGAAAACCTCCCAAGAAAATAACCACCTTACCCAGAGACAGTGTCAGTTCCACACACAATCGATCATCGCAAGGCAAAACACTCCCCACAGCTAACTGTACACGAACACACAGCTCCTTCTCACAACACAAGCATTCACATCAACCAGATGTCACAGCCTCCACAATGTCCTCCTCCTCAGCGGCCGATGGTTGCATGATGCCACACTATAACTATGTTAAACCGGAAGACTGTCAATGTGAGTGTCATGAATCGAAAACTAAAGAAGCTCAATCAACAACAACTACCGAAACCTCAACAACAACCCAAGCGGCCATGACACCCAATCAAACAACTCCCACTAGTAATAGTAATAATAATATTAAAGCACAAGGTGTAGATCTCCTGCCCAAAGGAGAGGATATGTTGCCGCTATTAAGTCAAGACTCACATGAGGGCATAGAACCCAGGTGGGTGGTGTAATAACTGATAGAAAAGGAATTTGTTTATTAATTGTGTGATTTATTTTTGATTCTTTCAGTGATTCTTCAAGAGAGTATAGCTGTTATACCGATGATGAACTGGATTTGCCAACACGCAGTTCTAGTCGCTCCAAAAGTAGTTCTTCAAGAGTGAGTATTAGTTTTTTTGAAAAATTTTCCCAACCCTGACCCATTTTTCTTTTCTTCTAGCTGGATGAGTTTCCTCGTCGTGATGCTGCTCATAGTCCCCGTAATAAGAAATTTCCCGATAAATAAAAGTAAGTTTTTTTTTAATTTTTCATTATTTTTTATTTTTTTCTTAAAACAAAATTTGTTTTTAAAGCAAATCATAATAATAATAATGTTCCCTTTAAAATATAACTTAGGAATTAAACTTAAAACAAATTGTTAGATGTTTTCCATAAAAAAATAATTAAACTTTAAATTGTTACAAAAGAAATTTTTTGCAAATTAGTTTATAATTAAAAAAAAGCTAAAAACCAAAACTAAAAGTAAACTTAAGAAATCTAAAAGAAACGCTAAAAGAAGATGAAAAGCTAAATGAAATTAAAAACTATAAGAAACTGAAAATCTTAATGAATCTGTGATTCTTAAGGAAACTAAAACTCTAAAAGACTCTAAACAATCTAAAGTGTTTTGGTTAAAAAGTTAAATTGTTAGCTAAAATAATTTTTTATTTATTTATTTATGGGTTTAACAATTTTTTATATTAAAAATATTTGTTGTTTAACATTTTTTTTTTAACTTCTTAATTTTTTACAAGAATTTTTAAGTTTTTCATCCACTTTCCTTAAAAATTTTCCGTTTTTTCTTATATTACGAAAGCGCTCAATTGTAACACTGTTCTAACATTATTACACAATATGGCAGCACTATTTAATTGAAAACAACAGTGTTGATAACAAAAGAGAGCTGTGAGGGTAAAAACAAAACATCAAAAAATGTGTAAGACAAGACTATAGACTACACCATGTTCTACACTGTAGACTACAATGAAATCTAGCCTATAAATTAGACTAGTATAGACTAGACTACAATCTACCCAAAAAAGACTACATATTATAAAAAATACTACAGGTATAATGGTCTATTGAATAGACTTAAGACAAGACTAGACTAGACTACAGACCAGACTTTATGCTAGACTATAAACAATACTATAAACTAGGCTATAGACTAGGCTGTAGACTAGACTATAGACTAAACTATAGACTAGATTATTGTCTATGCCAAACTAAAGACTATCACTACACTATAGACTAGAGTATAGACTAAACTATAGACAATAGATTAGAGTATAGACTAAGCTATAGACTAGACAATAGACTAGACTATAGACTAGACTATAGACTAGACTATAGACTAGACTATAGACTAGACTATAGACTAGACTATAGACTAGACTATAGATTAGACTATAGACTAGACTATAGACTAGACTAAAGACTAGACTATAGACTAGACTAGACTATAAACTAGACTATAGACTAGACCATAGACTAGACTATAGACTAGACTATAGACTAGACTATAGACTACACTAAAGACTAGACTATAGACTAGACTATAGACTAGACTATAGACTAGACTATAGATTAGACTATAGACTAGACTATAGACTAGACTAAAGACTAGACTATAGACTAGACTAAAGACTAGACTATAGACTATAGACTAGACTATAGACTAGACAATAGACTAGACAATAGACTAGACAATAGACTAGACTATAGACTACACTATAGACTAGTTTATAGACTGAACTATATACTAGAGTAGACTATAGACTAGACTAAAGAACTGTAGACTAAACCTTTTAGACAATAGACTGGATTAGTATATAGACTAGACTATGGACTTGACATGAATGACATCTTTAAAGTTTTATTGATTAGTTTCCTTTAAATAGCTACATTTTCTATATTTTAAAGAAAAACGCTTAAGTAGAAAACACTGTTTTAACAAAAGCAGCCAATATGGCAGCCCTTCTCAAGGAACAGTGTTAACAATTGCTAACATTTGGAAGCTAAAACTAGCGTTTTTTTATGATTTTTTTTAATATTTGTTTTTTTTTAATTTTTTGTTTAAAACAACTAAACTGCCACACATTTTGGTACATAAAACAACACTAACTATTATATAAAATAAATAAATGCAAAACAAACATATTAAAAACATTGAAAAACAATTTAAGATGAAATATAAAACAATAAATACAATTTTTCTTACGAATACTAAAAAGAAAAACAAAAAACTATAGCAATATTTAAACGTACATCAAACAATACAAAACAATTTACATACATTTATGAATAAAAACACAAACATTTAGATTTTTTCGTTCAGTTACCAGAAAAGAACTTACATAAAGAATTTAAGCAAACAAATCAATAATGAAAACAAACTCTCTTTAGATGTATTAATAATAAAACTATAAACAATAACAAAAAAAATTTTTATAAGTGTGTTTAAACTCAAAAACTTAAACAAAACATTTTCTTTAGTAATAAACTAATAAAATCTAAAACTAAACTAAAATTTAATAAAAGAAAACAAGCTCATTTTTTGATAAACCCCCCAAAAAAGAAAACCTAGATAGTTATTAATGTATTTACTAAACTCAAGTATGAAAACCTTTTAAACAAAATGCAAGAGTCAATCATATAAATGAAAAAAAAAATTTAGAGAAATTTAAAGATTTTTTTTTTCAAAATGTTATTAAATTTATTTAAACTGTTTTATAATTTTGTAAAAAAAGCTACATGGGAATTTTAAAAATTTTATAAAATAAACTTAGATCAGGCTTAAACTATAGTGGAGGTAATAAATTTAAAAAAGTTACACAAAAAAACGCTATTTTGTAACACTATTTTAGAAATAGTACACAATGTGGCAGCATTATTGTGTAAACAACAGTGTTACCAACTTCAAACCTTTAGAAACTTTAAATAGCGATTTAAATCATAGAAATAGTACACAATATGGCAGCATTATGGTGTAAACAACAATGTTACCAACTTCAAACCTTTAGAAACTTTAAATAGCGATTTAAATCATAGACTTGACTATAGACCGCAGGAATTTATGAATTTTAATAGTTTTTTTTGGAAAAATTTCATTTAAATAATTTATATTATTAAGTGTAGCTTAAAATTATTTTAAATTTAACATGAGTAAAGCTATTAATTTCTAATTTTAAACAAAAATTTATAAAATATATTAAACCTAGTAACTGAAAACTTAAAATTGGCAAGTGAATTGACTAATTAGGCATTAAAATAACTTAAATAACACATAATAACATAATTTAATCCCATTAAATAAAAAAAACAAAACAAATTTCTTTAAAAAAATATTAAACTTTAAATAAAAACTTCCTTTTTTTTATAACAAATTAGTTATCATATTTCTTTAAATAAACCTAAGATGCCTCTTGTTTAGAAAAAAATTTAATAACTTTATATAAATATTACAAAAACAAAATAACATTTAAATTTAAAAAAAAAAACTTATAACATTTACATATTATTCTTATGATTTTTGTTAAAAATATTACTTAAAAACAGCTTTAGCTTAATTCATTAACATATTTATTTAGTTCAATATACTAAAACACGTTCTTGTTATTTATTATAAATTAAATTAAAAATTATTAATTAACATAACTAAAAAACCAAAAAAAAAACGTTTACTTAATATAAACAAACAAATATTTACATTAAAATAGCGAAGAAGAAGAAGAAAAAACAAAGAATTGTGTTGTTAAATATTGCATTTAAATCTCTACTTACTTTAAACACAATCCTTTAAAAGAAAATTAAAAAAAATTGTTAAACATTTTTTGTCTTTATTAACAAAACTACGACAAAAAAACCTATTGAGAGAAAATATAAGAAAACAATAATTAAAAATAATAAAAAAAATTTCTAAAATTTAAAAAAAAAATTAACGTGTAAACTCTTAAGAGTAATAAATTAAAACAAAAATAAGAAAAAAAACGAAAGCATTATGCATTAACTGCACCCACATAAACAAACTTTCATTATAAAGGAATTTATTATGTATATTCAAAAAATAATAAAAATAAATAATTCTAACCCCCTCCTAAACCCCTCAATATAAAAGAAAATCAATAAAAACGTTTCATGGAAAATACAAAAAAAATACAACAAAAGTTTGGTTATTAAAGCATATTTTGCAAAAAAAAAATTGGTAAAAAAGTAAGTTAAACAAGATTAAAATACCAAGAATTTTTTTTATTAAAATGTTTTATTTTAAAATATCTTTTGGAATTTATAAAAATTTTTAACAATTTCTAACAAAATTTTCATTTTTTTGACTTTTTTTTTTGTCCATCCTAACATAAAAACGCTAATTTATAATATTGTTTTAGCATTAAACCTCTATATATGGCAGCACTTGTAAACATAAACAAAACGTCAAACTACAAAGACGCTGAACAATATTAACGGCGTTGTTAGGAGTTGTAAAACAAGGTGATAGATAAACGTGAAGTGTAAAAGTAAAATTTTAAATAAAGTGATTTAAAAGTGAAAATAATTGAAGGAGAAAGTTAAAAATTGCAACAAAATAACCAAGGTAATGTAATTTATATGAAATTATTAAAGTAATTGCGGAATTTGTTTTAATTAACACAAAATTTAACAATTTTTGTTGGTCGCTATTAATGCTGCTTATAAAACATGTCTCTTGAGTGGAAATTTAATAGGGTTGCCAGCTCACATTTTTTAACTTATATTACGGGTGGTATTAATAACATGCTCAATTAGTAACAAATTTAAAGCGTTAGCGATTTATGTTAATTTTTGTGTTAAATTTATAATAATTTTTATTATGTGCATATTTTAAAAGCTGTTTTAGTAAATTTCATCATATTCCTTACAAAAATCATATTTATTTGTTTTAAAATTAGGAGTTTATTTGTATGAAATTCCTTTTTTATTTGGCAAAAAATTCTCTCCTATTAAGCATAATGGCAACTCTTAATGTTTTTCGCTAGTAAAGAGAACACGTGAATGTTGTTTTTATTTACAGTATGCCAAATCAGGCATGGAAAACTTCAAACTAAAGTGCTTTAAAATCTAGTCTATAGTTAACATCAACTATAATCTAGAGACAAGTTTAGTTTAATTTTTCATTTATGGTGTATTATCTGGTCCAGTCTATAGCTTAGAGTATAGTCTAGACTAGTCTATGGCCTAGTCTAGACTATACTGTAGTCTAGTCTATAGACTAGTCTATAGTATAGTTTATTGTCTAGTCTAGTCTATAGTCTAGTCTATAGCCTAGTCTATAGTCTAGTCTATAGTCTAGTCTATAGTCTAGTCTATAGTCTAGTCCATAGTCTAGTCTATATTCTAGTCTATAGCCTTGTCTGTCAGAAAATTACTTTAGTGCTTTAAAACCTAAAAAGTACTATTTTCCTTATTTCAAAATATCAATTTTCCATACCTGTAACAAATCAAAAAATTAACGGTATTTTGGTAAAAATGATGTTAACTATTAAAAAAAGCGTTTGTTGAAGAAGTTTGAGAAAAACGTAAATTATTTGAGTAAAAAATATATATTTTTTATTTAAATGAGAAAAAGAGCTGGCAAATCTCTCTTTTAAACAAAAATTGAGAAACCAATTAATTAAATAAACTATTGTGTATATGGTGGATTATTTATGCATTCATTTACTTATTATTACTCATTTACAAAATAATAATCCCTTATTATTTATCGCAATTTTACTCGTGATTAATAATACTCATAAGACATTCTAGCTTGATATCATTCTTTTTAAACAAATGATAAAAAATAAATAAAATAAAATAATAAAAATTTCAATTAACGTAATGAAACAAGAAATAAACAAATGTTTCTGCTTGTGATTAAGAAAAAAATAAAATAAACAAATAGTTTTGAGACATTTTTTTGTTGTATTCTTTTGATTGATTAGAATATAGATAAATAGCTCAAGTAAATAACATTTGTTAGAAAAATATATAAAATAAACAAAAAATTAAAGCTATTTTTTTAGATAATTTTTAAATAATTAATAAAATTTGAACTTTAATACTGAAATATTACAAAAAAAAGGAAGTCAAGGTTATTTGTTAAAAATTTTGGGGGAAGCACGAAAAATTTAAAGAATCAGGATAGAGTTTTTAAAATAAATTGAAAAATATTTTATATTTTCTAAATTTTCTTTTTTTACTTATTATTTAATTGTTATTTTTTTACTTATAAAACTTCTAGATATTTTTATTTTACTTTGCCAATTTTAAGTTGTTTTGGTTTTTTGTATTTTATAAATAAACCAAACATTTCAAACGACGCCTTTTTGTTACATTTTTTATTTAATGTAAATTGCATGTTGTTTACGTGTTTTATGGTTATTTTATATGTTGTTTTCATTTAATGCTTTAAATATTTTATTTCCCTTTAGAAAATAAATTCTTTGGCAGCATAAACGATTGACGTTTATAGAAATGTTGACAAAAAAATGTGTTTTTTAGATTTTATATCATGTTTATAATATAAATAAGATCTAAACAAGTAATTTTTAGAAAAAAGAAAATAACAATAACAATAAAACATACAAAGTTTTTAAAAAGCAGATGTTTATATTTTGAAAAACAACAAGGCGCTGTTTGACATTAAGCGTTTTGTAAAATAGAATTTCAAAAATATTTAAATAATTTAATTAGTTAGTTAATTAGCTATTTTTGGAATAAAAACATATTTTGCTTTTCAAAACTTCTTATAAATTAGTTTTCGAACTGATTTAGCAATAAAATTAAACTAATTCTTTAATATTTTCTAAATTTTGCTTTTTTGTTTATAAAAAATAACTACATTTTTCAATTTTTTATCTTTTTATATAAAAGTTTTATATTTGCTTCAATTTCAAGGTATTTTAAGTAATTTTAAGCGTTTTCCATTTATTTGTATTTATTAACCGTATGGCAACTCTTATTTTGCGTCAATTTTACTTTTTTTGTTTACATTGAGTCATTTCCCCTTTTTAATAGTGCACTTGCACTGCTTGTATTTGTTGTTGCTTGGTTGGGGAGAGAGAGAAAATGTTTATCTCTCTCTTTGAGTTTCTTTTTGAGTTGAAGAATTTTTTCCTTTATAAAATAACATGACACCACCGTGCGGCAATCATTCGTAGTTGAATTTTTAAACGGTTAACAACAACACGAGACGCCACAGGTGGAAAATAAAATACACAACAAAACAAAGAGTTTAAGAATTATAAATAAAAGCAAAAGTTTAATGGAAATATAGTTGTAACAACAACAAAAAAGAACAATATAAACATTAAACTAAAGTGTGTAAAATAAACAATAAATAAAATTAAAACAAAAAGAAAAAATTGCAAGATTTGCAGTATTTAATACAAAAACAAAAAAGAACTGCAGTGAAAAAGTGAGAGACAAAATAGAAAAATCTAGAACAAGAAGAAAAAAACTCCATTTTGAAGTGAAGTGGAAAAAAATACAAAGTGGTGGTTTGAAAAAAAAAACAAAAAAAGTGCCTTTTTGTGAAAAAAATTTAAAGAAATAAAAAGGTTCCTATTTGTTTATTATAAAATTTTAAAAGAAAATATTTAAACAAAAATGGCTTTTATGATGCCGGTAATGAAAAACAATTACGATATCTATAAAGATAAAGGACGTTCACGTAAAACCTCAGAATCTTCCAATGGCACAGGAGCCAACAGCTCGGCTACACCCAATATGGCCTCAGCCATGGGTATAAATCCCAATTCAAGAGGTAGACAAAGAATGAAGTCCGAATCATTTGCCAGTTCACCCAGTCACACCTATCGCATGCAAATGCAAAGATGTCAATCACAAAAAACCTTTCCACGCAATTCTTCACGTACATCGACCGGTTCAGCTGCTCTATCGCCCACTCGATCCTTTTGTCAACCCTCACAAAGTCCACCCAAACAAAGTAATACAACAACAGCTTCAGCTAACAATCAAACTGGTTCTCAAAATGATATAAGTAAATTTCATTTACGTTTAGTGGATAAATTACGTAAATCCTTTCGCAAGGATTCAGCCAAACGTTCATGAAAGTCATCTGGCGTAAAACAAAACGAGGAAAATGTACCTCAATTAACACAAATAACAGCAGAAACCACAACAACAACAGACATAAATAAAACTTCTATAAAAAGTTCAGAGCCAAGCGCTGAACCCCCCGCCACTTTATTAAACGATAAAAGTAGCAGCAGTAGTAGTAGTACACTTAAGACTGAGGTTCAACGCTACGACGACTTAGTCGTCCAACAAACGGAAAAACTGGAGGAGACTAAAATAAATCCTTCTAGCAGCCCCTATACCTTAACTGACCAACAGCAGCCGCCACATAAAACCAACTCTTTAGCCTCTCAATTGGGTAAACGTTTTACGGCTCCTTTAATAAAAGCTAATATCAAAAGATGTCACAAAAAATTCACTCATCTACAATTACATCATTATCACCAGCCTTTACAACATTCATCGCATACAGCGGATAAATCATCTGTAAAACTTTTAACATCTACTTCTACTTTGGAATTGTTTCAACAAGACTGTGAAAATTTCACCAAACTTGAACATAAACCTTTAATGAAAAATATGCAAAAAACCGCCGAGTCCACAGGTTTTACCGAAAAATCTAATAAAAAGTCTCCCGAAAAAAGTGCAGCCGGCCTGAGACAGGCTAGAAGACGTAAACGTTTAACGTTTATGCGCCGTTCGACGAAAAGTGCTCCCGGTTAAAGGTAAAGAAAGTAGTAAAAAGTTGTTAAGTAAATTTTGCAAATGTGATTTGTTGTAAATTGTAAAGATTTGATAAAGGATTTTAAGAAACATTTTGTGAAAAACGAAAACATAGAAAATTTTACTAAAAACAATATTTCCTTTTGAAAAAATATAAAATTGTAAATTATAAAAAAATATCGTTTAAAAGGAAAGGTTTTGAGATATATCTTTAGAAAATATTGAAATTTTTTGAAAAACTTTTCTTTTGAGAATTTTTTTTGTTGAAAATTTAAAATTTCTTAAACTCCATAATTTTTTGTTTGCAAAAGAATTTTTAAGCACAATTTTGTAAGCAAAATTTATAAAATTTTAATTGGGGACTTTTTTGCATTTTAAAATATAAGAGTTTTCTTCCATCTGGTAAATTTGTTATGATTAAATTGTATTAATTGGCTTTTCTTTTCAAACATGATTTTGTGGTTTACGACCTTAAATGTTAAAAAATGTTGCCCTTAAATTGCACTTTTTTGCCTTTTGAAAGTGAAAAACTTAATTTGGCCCTTTTTCCATCTGACAAAGTTTTTTTTTTTGTCAATTTTAACAATTTCTTAAGAATTTTGAAATGAAAAATGGCAAATTGCAAACTTTTAAAAACTTAAATTAAAAAAAAATTTGCCCTCAAATTGCACTTTTTTGCCGTTTGTAAGTAAAAATTCTTAACTCGGCAATTTTTTCTATCTGGCCATTTGACAATGAGTTACTTTGTCAAAATAAAGTCAAAATCAGCTGATTTTTAGGAAAACTTTTTGTCTCTTGTTTCCTAAACTGAAAGAACTTAGGAATTCATTATAATTTTGGTGAAGTTTAGTTTATGTAATGAAATCTTGAAATACTTTTTAGAAGAACTTTTTTACATATTCTTTTAAAAAGAGCGGCCGCTAATTTAACACGAAATTAGTTTATGTAATGAAATCTTTGAATGATTTCTAGGCAATAAAGTCCTTGGTCGGTTGAGATCTCAATAAAGGGTGGAATATTCTTAAAATGTTTAGCCTTGAGAAAAAGGACTAGCATGACGAATAGTACCTTCCTTTAGCTTTTTCTTTTTTCACAATCTTTAAGCAATTGTGTGGTTGAGTTAACCGAGGTTATTGATCAAAATTTGCTTTTGCTTAGGACTAGATATTTCTACAAGTTCCTATAGTATTTAGAGGAAATTTGACAGGTTTTCTTATACAACTGCTGGAAAGTTAAATACTTTTCAGAACTAAAAGCTAACTAAGTCCTCAAGGTCTTAAATTCGAGAAAAACATGTTAAGCACCTCATAACGGTAAGAACATTTACAATAATTTATTGTCGCAACAAAAGTTTAAAAACAAATTTTCTCTAAAGCAAGAAAATACAGGATGTCTATGGCACCTACCCTTCTAGCACCCCCCCCCCACCATTTAACACAAACTAAAAAAACAAGACCCTGCTTCTACCGAAATATTTTGGCTAAAAGCCAACTATTGTGCAAAATGCTTTTGCCAGCAAATACAAAAATAAAAATGCATTACAGGAATTCAGATAAAATAAGAGAAAAGCTATACAAAATCTAAATAATAAATAAAAATTATTTACATAATATAACTAAAGAATATAGTAGACTACAAAAATTTTCAAAGAAGAAAAAAAAAACGAACATTATTTTTATAAACAAAAACTGTTATAGTTAAAAATATATATTTGTAAAGAAACGAATTTTTCTGTTTAGATTTATATTCAAAAAATATTATAAATATATTTTGCAGTTTTTTTACATATATATTAGATTAAGTTTAAGTTTTTTTATTTAAAAAAAGAAATATTTTATGTATATTAATTATTTTTTAACAAAGACTTAAAAGACCTTTTAAGGGGATCGGAAAGAACAAAAGTAAATATTGAAAAAATCTTACATGTGATTTTCTGATTCCTTAGGTCTTATAATGTTAACAAAACTTAAGCTCATTTTTATATATTTATAAACATTTATTGAAAGTTATTAGTAAAATATTCAACAAAATTTTGTTAAAAAAAGGTTATTTGTTTAAAGATGAAATTTTTATTAAAATAATTTTTTAAACAAATTTGAAAAAATTTTATTTAGCTAACGAACTATAACAAGGGAATTAAGTTAAAGATATCTTTGTATATATATACGGAACCAAAAATTTACAGTAGTACTTAAATTTTAAAAGAAAAAAAATCTTCCTTAATTTTTTTTGTAATAAAAACTTTTAAGTATAAAAACTGCCACAGAAAATAAAAACAAAAAACAATTTTGAAAAAAATCCCTAAAAAATTTAAAGCTTTGATATATTAAAATATTTTTAATTTAAAAATAAAATATATATTTACTTAACCAAAAAAATATATAAAACTTTTTTTAATAAAACAAATTCTAAAATAATCAAAAAATTAAAAAAAATCTAAAATAATAAAAATACTGTCTTTTGACAGCAGATGTAAATATCAGCTTATTTTCAACTAAAATTATTCAAAAACAAAATTTTTATTTTATAAATAGTTTATAAATTAGATTTTTTTTGATAAAAAAAATTAATTTTAAAAACCTTTTATAAAATAAAAATATTGTTTTTAAATAGGGGGGCTTAATACCTAACATACATACATGTCTCTCAAATTTTGTTCGGCTTATCTACTATATGCCTTATTCATAAACATTTATCATAGGTTTATAAAACAACTTTTTTGTATGAAAATTTGATTTATAAAGTTTTGATAAAAGTTTATGTATAAGACCCTAAATATATATTTTTATATAAACTAAAGTAGTACCTAGTAATATATAAGTTTTAACTTTTAAACAAAAGTTTTTTTTGTGTTTTAGTTCTACCAATTTTTTTTTTAAATTTATGTGTTACAAAAAAAAGTAAAAATATTAAATGAAAATATAATAAAAAAATTAATCTATATTTATATAAACATATAAATATGTCTTAAAGTTTTATGTTAAGCTTTATAAAAAAAGCTATAAAACTTTAACTCTTAAAAATGTAATTAAGTTTTGTACTCAATAAAAAATGTTAAAAAAAATTAAAAATAAATTTTTTATTTATATAATTTATAATTAGATATAAAAAGATTGTTTTAAAGAAAATAACTAAGAAAAGGATTAGAGAAAACTGCTGATATAGAAAAATTGGACCTACAACTACTTTATTTGGACTGCAGACACAATAACAAAATTCACAGAATGTTATTGGAAATTCTAGAAATCTTTAGAGAGGAAATGTTATATAGAAAACTCAAGAAACCATTCCAGGAAAAAAGGGGCAAGAAAGGATACAATAAAAGGAACCTACAACCACTTTATTTGGACTGCAGACACAATAACAAAAGTCACTGAATGATATTGGAAATTTTAGAAATCTATAGCGAGGAAACGTTATATAGAAAACTCAAGAAACCATTCAAGGAAAATTGGCAAAATAAAGATAATGTTACAAAAGAAAAAGGAATAATGTTTAAGCAGATGGCAGGATAACTAAACATAGTTCTTAACCCCGTGACTATATTAGACAAATGTTTATCAAGGCACTTGATAAAATGTCGGCAGAAAAATTTTTAGTTTTTATCATGATAACATTTTGACGTTTAGCATAATAAATATTTGTCTAATATAGACACGGTGTAACAGGCTAGTTAGTTAGAATGGTGAGAAAGGAGAATTACATGTAATTGGATTCAAGACAGTAATAAGTATTACTTACACCAATGTTAATGATCTTACATTAAGAATCAAATCTCAAATGACAACAGGAGGGAAAAACATGACATTAAGTAAAAAATTATTCCTATTGGCCAAGGAAGTGAAATTTTTATACACCACGAATTGAAAATTGTTATCGTAAACTTGCTGTAAGCAATTCATTCACAATAGTTGATTTTGTATGCAAAAAAAATCAAATTTACACTGAGATCTCAAATTACAACTGGAGGAAAAATATAAAAAACTATCATCCCTTTTGGTCAGGGATGTAAAAATTTGTTATTTCCATGAAGTTTACATTCTCTTCCAATGGAAAATCTTTATTTTGTTAACAGTTCATTCACAATAGTTGATTTTGTAGGCACCAGCAGCTGTTGATTGTTTACAAAGGAAAAATTTTTAAAGGAAATGAAAATTTTTAATAAAACTTCTCCAAATCAAGTTACATTAGTTTTACTGGACTCAGTACCTCAAAAAAACCAAGGAAATTTCTGAATCTATTGATAACAGACAAGGAAAAATTCAAGAAAAGTCAAGACAAAACCATATACAAGACAACGGTCGATGTATGGCAATATACGAGGCTATAAGTGAAAGAATAGACGAAAATATAGAAGAGAGAATAGAGAAGCTAGTCGACAATTCAGAAGTAATAGGAACTATAGATGAAAGTAAAGCAATGGTCGTCTATTTAAAAGATGTGATAGGGACTATAGAAAGATTTAACAATAATATAACACAAGTTAAAGGGACTATGGTCCAAAAAATAATTTGGAATATAAATAGAGACTTTAGACTATAATTTAGAATAAATATTAGAAACTATAGATAGAAGTATAGTTAATAACATGGAAAGACTATGGTCGGTAATTAAAAAATAAATAAATAGGATAGACTTAAGGCTACAGATAAAAATGTTATTTAAAAGATACTATAGTCGACAATTGAAAACAAGTAATAGGGAATATAGTGCCGGGAATGTAAAACAGACTATAGTCAACAATTTAGAAGAAACAATAGAGACTATAGATCAAAGATTAGTTCGAGAATATAGAAGGACAATAGTCGAGGACATACAAGGCCAGTGGTCGGTGATTAAGACGAAACCATAGAAAGTATAAAGGAAACAATAGTCAAGAACAAAGAACTAGGCTATAGGCCTAGTCCATACTATAAAGAAATCTGTATTGAGTATTTCTGTCTATAGTAGAGAATACAGACTAGTCTTTAGATAGCACAACAGTACCTTCTAATGCCACCAATATTTTTTTAAATTAATTTTAAAAATGTTTAATTATTAAAAATTTTAAATGTTTAAATATTTTTTAAAAATTTAGTTTATGTATAAATTTTAATAAGTTAACTGCAATTTACTACTATTTTTTTATATAAACTCTGCATGTTATTTAATCATTTGTTTACGACAACTGATTTTTTCCGTTCTTCTTGTTTATATTCTTTTATCACGTACTATAAATCTGGGTTTATGTTTTTATACTCAAAACAAAACCAAACAGTTAATAGAACAATTATATTATTACCCTTGATACTTTATGTGTACTATATATATTACAAAATAGACCAGACCCCATAAGACCACCAACAACAAACCGTTTTCTCTCTTCCGTCTTCCGCTGTTTAGTTGTTTGGCTTATTTAATTTATTTATGTGTGGCAAATTGTTTTAAAACAATTGCTGGTTAAAACCCTACACACAACAGTGGGGACCAGCATGGGCTAGGGTTTGTCTATAAACTATGCATTTATTTGGTCAGCCAGACACAATACTACTTCTTCTCTTTCTCCTCCTCTTTTGAATTTTTTTGTAATTAAATTTCATACTTTTTTCTTTACTTGGTTGAACGCAAACAGTGCAAAAAATCTCTTTATGGATTTATTAATACTTTTAACGGAAATTCAATTAAATGGCAAATAAATTTCTATTAATTGATGGACAAACCCCCCTGGGTTTATATTTAAACAGAAGTAGAATTCATTGTGTCTAAACGAAATTTTAAAATACAATTTGTTCACTTAATTGAATTGAGTTTAAATTTCCAGCAGAAATTGCGTTTGTTTTATAAAGTTTTTTTCTTTTATTAATGAAAAAGAAATTTGTAATAATTGTTTATAAAAAAAACTACGACTCTTTTTCTTTTGTATCAAAGAAAAATTATCAATGATGAACAATTTCATATATGAGGTTTTCCATCGATTGTTTGGAATACATCATACGATATAGGCTAGACTATAGACTAGACTGTAGACTAGACTATAGACTAGACTATAGACTAGACTATAGACTAGACTTTAGACTAGACTATAGACTAGACTATAGGCTAGACTATAGACTAGACTATAGACTAGACTGT
>NC_060951.1:2092091-2093864 GCF_022045245.1 Lucilia cuprina | reverse complement strand
GACTATAGACTAGACTATAGACTAGACTATAGACTAGACTATAGACTAGACTATAGACTAGACTATAGACTAGACTATAGACTAGACTTTAGACTAGACTATAGACTAGAGTATAGACTAGACTATAGAATAGACTATAGACTAGACTATAGACTAGATTGTAGACTATACTATAGACTAGACTATAGACTATATTATAAACTAGACTATAAACTAGACTATAGACTATGCTATAGACTAGGCTATAGACTAGACTGTAGACTAGACTATAGATCTGCTGGTTTATATTTTAATAACACAAATATTCCAATATTAACTAATATATTTATGTATACAAGTATTTACTACAAGTAACATATATACATTCGTACATATGTATGATACATTTATATGTATTATTGTTTTACATGCATTTTTCATTTCAATTTTACTTGATGCAAAAAGTAAATGTGGAAAAACATTTAGTTCAATAAACTTTATTCAGGTTACCAAAGAATGATTTCATTCAATTTACATTTACATGTATATAAAACTAATAAAGCAAATAAAATAAAAATAACCTCGGTAAAACTAGTTGCTATAGAAGGTTAAAACAATTTTTAAATATAAAAGAACAAAGTAAATAATTATGCATATATGAACAAATTAAAGTACTATATTTATAGTATAATAAGCTTTAAGTACTATTTTCATATTGAAAATATGAAAATCCCCTTTTGATTTAGTTTTGCAAAAATCCTTTTATTTTTAAGGCTACAAGTGTATGATTATTTTGGTACAAAAAAAAAAAGACTATTGATTTTTACTGTTTTTGGTCTTGTACATTTCCGCCTAGAGAGAAAATAGCTTACAATTATTAAGTACTTTAGACATATGGGGGGAAAAAGGGTGACCAGTTTAGTTATTTTTTAACTTTACTATTTTAGCTTGAATTTAAAACTATTTAGTATTTTAGCTTAAATATTGCTTTAATTTAATAGCTATTTTTGGAAAATCGTTTTAAATAGCGTAACATTTTTTCGATTTTTCTAAACTTTCAAATGGTCACCCTAGATCTTTGCATGCATTTTATTAGCTAAATAATAGATGTTACAAATATGTCCTAGAACAAAATATATAGTACACACATGTATTACATAAACTACAAAAATATATATACATGTACTATATAGTACAATATGCTTTGTGTTAATATCAAATAATAATAGACCCTAGAGTGGCAAAGGCACATGCAAAAAAGTCTATACCCGCCTTAATAGAAAATCATCACTAGATGAACATGTTCTATATTTAAAATTAACCAACGAAGGTTATAGCAAATTTAACACACTTTTCAAATAAAATAGAAGGTCCCCTAAATCAAAGACGTCATCTCGAGTATTGTTTTTTTTTTTTCTTTCACACAAACTTGTGTTACATTTTTGGGCTTGGCTTAAGGTTCATTGTACACGAGGCGAAATTGAAATAAATTGAAAAGTTAGGAACAAAAAGTGTATCCATCATTCCAAATGATGGCATTTTAATTAAAGAAATCATTTTACATTCAGCATATTTTTGGGAGGGATTGATTATATTGATATGATGAGTGTTCTTGTGTTTAACATAAATTTTTATAGAGCGGAAATTTACTTGAATGGGTTGTTCCCTATATAAAACGGAATCGATTAGACTATAGACTAGACTATAGACTAGACTATAGACTAGACTATGGACTAGACTATAGACTAAACTATAGACTAGACTATAGACTAGACTATAGACTAGACTATAGAC
>NC_060951.1:2081140-2091991 GCF_022045245.1 Lucilia cuprina | reverse complement strand
CTATAGACTAGACTATAGACTAGACTATAGACTAGACTATAGACTAGACTATAGACTAGACTATAGACTAGACTATAGACTAGACTATAGACTAGACTACAGACTAGATTATAAACTAAACTATGAACTATAATATAAAATAGACTAAAGGTTAGACTATAGAGACTATAAACTAGACTATAGACTAGACTATAGACTATGCTATAGACTAGGCTATAGACTAGGCTATAAACTAGACTATAGACTACACTAGACAATAGACTAGACTAAAGACTAGACTATAGACTACACTAGACAATAGACTAGACTAAAGACTAGACTATAGACTAGACTGTAGACTAGACTATAAACTAGACTACAGACTAGATTATAAACTAAACTATGAACTAAACTATGAACTATAATATAAAATAGACTAAAGGTTAGACTATAGAGACTATAAACTAGACTATAGACTAGACTATAGACTATGCTATAGACTAGGCTATAGACTAGGCTATAAACTAGACTATAGACTACAATCTAGACTATAGAATAGATTACATAGTAGACTACATTCTAGACTATAGACTAGATTACATAGTAGACTACACTCTAGACTTACATTACATAGTAGACTACAGACTAGATTACATACAAGACTACAGACAGTCTAACCTATAGTCTATAGTCTAGACTATAGGTTAGACTTAATACTAGACTATAGAAGAGATTAAAGACTAGATTATAGACTAAAATCCTCTCTTTTGTCCAGATTAAAGATGACTATGTCGAGCAGAATGCAGACCAGACTATGGAAGAGACTGTAGTTCAAACTAATTATTAACTTATAGTCTAATATAAGCTTTATGTAGACTAGATTATAGACTAGACTATAGACTAGATTATGGAATAGACTATATTCATTACTATAGACTAGAGTATAGTCCATTCTAAAGACTAGACTGACAATATTCTCGATTGTAGACTAGACATTACATTTCATAGATTATGCTTAATTTTATTTTGTCTAAATTGAATTCTTTTTAAATTTATTATAATTTTTTATTTAAATTTTAGTTTTTTTATTAAATTTTTAATTTTTTATCAAATTTTTAAATTTTTTATTTTATTTTTTGTTTCTTTGCAGATTTTCAACAACAAATTGGTAAGTCCATATTTTAAATACTCTATATTTTAATGTCTCCAAAATAGTACTGTATTTCAATTGCCTAAAGCAAAGTTTTATTTGTGCCAAATATAACCACTTATTTGCAGTAACTTTTGTATTCGTTACGGAAAATCCCCTTTTATCTAAAACCTATAACAGCTGGCCTGTTTGTCTACCTAACTGTGTGTGCGTGTGTCAAATTTAGACTACGTAAATTCCCTTAATCCAAAGTTCATTACTTATTCATTCATAATTTGCGTATTTCTTGTTTTCCCGTTAAATTCCCAAAATAAAATCAATTATTTTATCTATTTATGGTTTATTTTTATATACAAAGTGAAGGAGAGAAAAAAACAAACCGCGTCCAAATAATTAAAAATTCTTGTTATTTACGGGGGCCTGTTTTATATCTCACGCTGTCAAATTGCTTGTAACACTTAATATTTATTATCTTGGAAAATAATAACAATATATATAAAAAGAAACATATTTACTAAATTTATGGTTCTCCAATAAAAGCCAATATAGCCACAAAATTGTCTAATCAAAATGGCTGAAAAACGTTAAATATTAAAATTTAAAACGTGATCAAGAAATTTTATTATAGAAGGATTTTGGGTTTTAGATTTCAAAATTCTCAAAATTTGCATTAACTTCTTTACTCCTTGTTTTGTTTACAAATCTATTTTTAATCTTTTTAGTCTTATTATTTTGCGTTCTATTTTTTATTAATTATGCAAACTTGTGTTTGTATTTTAATATTTTCATACCAAGTTTAATGAACTTACAAATAAATTTAATCTACCAGGAATATTTAGGCGTATTTTATAATTTTTAGCAAAACGTGTATTAAAAATGTTTGTATGTGTATGTATGTGTATATATATGTGTATATTTCACCGGCTCCATGCGTCGTTTCACACCCCCGAAATTTTTTTTGCAATGCGTAGAAAAATCGATATTAAATGGTAAATAATTGTCTCGATATGTAAGGGAATCTAAAGTAGTGTTTACACTAGCAATGAAAACATTGGAATGAAAAAAACTTAAGTCTATAGCCTTATCTATAGACAGTTTATAGCCTAACCTGAAATCTTGACTATATTTTAGTCTATAGTTTAATCTATAGTCGGTTATGTAATCATGTCTATAATTTGATTTAGTCTGAACTATTATCCGATCTATAATATAAACTATATATGAACCAGGTATATAGTTTGTACTATAGTCTGGTCTATAGTCTTCACTTACATACGTCTTGTCAATAGCCTGGTCTATGGACTGAATTAAACTTTGGTTTATTGTCTTGTCTAAAGTCGGAAGTATAGTCTATAGTCTGAACTATAGTTTGGTCTATAATCTGTTATATAATCTTGTCTGATTTGTAATCTGTTCTTTAAAATGAACTATAGTCTGGACTTTAATCTTGTCTATAGTCTGGACTTACGTCTTGACTATAGTCTTTATTATAATCTGGTCTAAAGTCTGGTCTATAGTCTGTTTCATAGTGGTGTATATAATTTGGTTTAGACTGGAATATTGTCCGACTTATAATCTGGACTATAGTCCTGTCTTACTTCTTGTCAATAGTCAAGTCTATAGACTGAACTAAATGTAAGTCTTCATTTACGTCTTGTCAATACCCTGGTCTATGGACTGAATTAAACTTTGGTTTATTGTCTTGTCTAAAGTCGGAACTATTGTCTATCTAGTCTATAGTTTGAACTATAGTTTGGTCCATAATCTGTTATATAATCTTGTCTGATATGTAATCTGTTCTCTAAAATGAACTATAGTCTGGACTTTAATCTGGTCTATAGTCTGGACTTACGTTTGAAATATAGTGTGGTCTTTAATCTAGCCAATAGTTTGGTCTATAGGCTAAACTATACTCTGGTTTATAGTTCGGTCTATATTCTGGTCTATAGTTGGGTCTATAGACCAAAAGGTAGTATTTTTCATAGTCTTGCCTAAAGTCTGAACTATAGTCTATAAACTTGTCCATAGTCAGGTCTATAGTACACTCTATAGTCTGGTCTATAGTTAAGTCTGGACTGAAGACTAGTCTAAAGTCTGGCCTAAAATATGTTCTGTTGTGGTGAGGACTATAATAATCTGAACTATAACCTGGTCTATAGTCAAGACTATAGTTTGGTTTATAAAGTCTTTAGTAGAATTTAGTTTTGTTTAAATTCTAGATTATAGTCTGGACTACATCCAAATCTATAGTCTAAGCCAGTCGTTTGGTCTATAGACTAGTCTTAAGTTTAGTCTATAGTTTGGTCTATAGTCTAATCTAAATTTGGTCTATAGTTCGATCTATATTCTGGATTAAAACCTGGTTTATATTCTGGTCTGATCCCGCCTAAAGTCTGGATAAATGTTGATTTTTGTAGTCTGTAGGAGTCTATAGTCCGATATAACTATATTCTGGGCTATATCCTAGTCCGTAGTCTGAATTATAAGCTAGCCTATTGTCTGAACTATAGGCTATAGTATACTATCCGTGTCATGGTTGAGTCTATCGAATAGACTTGACTATAGTCGGGACTGTATTCTAGTCTAGTGGACCATAGTGTAGTCTATAGGCTGGACTGTAATTTAGTCTATAATCTACATAATCTGAATTATAGTTATGTCCATTGTCTATATTCTCAACTCCTATTGCCTTACTTTTCACTGCTAGTGTGTCCATATCTTAATCATACATCAACAATACAACACGTGTCCAAAGGCACGTAAAACTATACGTTAAAGCTTAAGAACAAAAAAAAATCCATCAGGGTGGTAAAAGGGGGAAACCATAACAGACAGTGGAAAATTTCCAAAAAAAGTAAACCGTAAAAAAATTGTTTACTACAAAATCGATTTAACAACGAAGATACGCCACCGAAACACTCGAACAAAACAGGAGACACACAAACGAAAAACAACCCCTAAAGTTGACGCAACCACCACTAAACCCTCTTGGTATTTTCGAGTGAAATTCTGCTCAAAACTTGACCTACCATCACTATGAGCATAAACTCAAGGTTTGCAAAAAAGGAGACATTTGAATTTTTTGTTGTTTTTGAGTCCGCAGACGTTAAAACTACGTCATCAGAAGGAGATGCTTTTATTGCTGATTCTTTTTTGGTATTTTTGGAAACACACCCCAAATTTTTTGAAGTGATGAAATAAAATCATAATATTTCGTTTAAAAGGAAAATCAATAGGTTTTGTTGTTTACTTGTCCTTGTACTGGACTCAAGGTTAGTAGTAATGGTTGTTGATTTCTTGATATTTGGGTTAGAAAGCTTAAAGGGAAGATTACTATTATTTTTCATTGGTTTTAGGTTAAAAATCGATAAGACACATTTGGAAGAATGGTAAACTCTATAGTGCTATTAGCTTAACCGCAACTGTTAGATATCTGTGTTGTTTTAAATTAAAATTATATGGCACAAGAATACAATGAACAAATGTTTTCTTGAAATGCACCCAAAAGAAACAAGTATTTTAAGACACAATAACAACTTTAAGATAGTTACAAACAATAAACACTCTTAACTGGTTCCACCAAGATTAAGCCAAGACCTTAACATTAACACCAGCAACAGTTTAGTATCTCTCTTTAGAGCATAAAAAAAGAAAATTTTAAAGAAAGAGCTCTTAAAAATGATAAGCAAAATAAAACATAAAGAAAATTTCACTTTAACAGACCTTAAAGTCGTACAGCCCAATAATCTTAAAAAAACCCACCATGAAAACGAAAGTTACTATAGAGGACTACCTACTGCTAGAGTAGTTACTCTTTCCCTTTCTCTCTCTCTCTTACACACACCTTAAACTTTAAGCACCTGCTGTCTGATCTCACTGAATGAATGCTTGAGTACTCAAGCTGCGTAAGATAATTAAACTATTTTTTTCTTTTTTTAAAGCATTAACTATGTAAATAATTTATTTTTAAATAATTAGCATAATTATGTTTAAAAACAAAACTTATAAAAGAAAAGAAAAAATGTAATTTGTGTTTCAAAGAGTTCGTTATAAACATAATACAAGTAACAGCGCTATATCATTTAATAAGAGTGTTAAAGTAAATAGAGAGTTTTAATTGAGCGGGCAACTGGTTTAAGAAAGTAGATTGTAGTTTAAATGATTTTATAATTTTTTTAATTGTTTTAACTGTGCTTTTTTTTAACAACAAACACAGAAATTAAAGTGTTAACAGCAACATGTTTTAACTTTATAGGAAAATTTGTTCAGATATTAAACTTTACTTTAGTACAGACTATAGACTAGACTATAAACTAGATTTTAGACTAAACTATAGACTAGACTATAGACTAGACTATAGACTAGACTATAGACTAGACTATAGACTAGACTATAGACTAGACTATAGACTAGACTATAGACTAGACTATAGACTAGACTATAGACTAGACTATAGACTAGACTATAGACTAGACTATAGACTAGACTATAGACTAGACTATAGACTAGACTATAGACTAGACTATAGACTAGACTATAGACTAGACTATAGCTTAGACTATAGATTAGACTATAGACTAGACTATGGACTAGACTATAGACTAGACTATAGACTAGACTATAGACTAAACAATAGGCTAAACTATAGACTAAACTATATACTAAACTATAGATTAGACCATAGAATAGACTATAGACGAGTTCATAGACTAGACTGTAGACTAGACTATGAACTGGACCATAGATTATGCTATAGAATAGACTGTAGAGTAGCCTATAGAATTAACATTAGACTAGACTATATTATAAACCAGACTATATGCTACGCTATATACTCGACTATATGTACTGTCTAACATTAGTTCAAAAACAGTTAACATAATGGGTTAAATTTATAAGAAAAAAATAATTAATAATTTAAGAAAAATATTTAAGATTTAAGTGTTTTTTGCGTAAAGAATGCAAAATCACCGTAATATACTTAAACGAAAATACAAAGACAAGTTTTATAAATACATTTAAAAAAAATTAATGTTAATTAAAAATTTTCAAAATTAGTTTTATCATAACAATTGAACAGTGATGATCACCGAGTGTCTAGAAATATTTGAGTAAAAACTAATTTAAACCGGGTTTAAACCAAGTTTAAACTAAGCAAGTGCTATAAAATTGTTCAATTAAAACAGTTTTTAACTATTAGATAATATTTTTTTATAAGAAAAATAACTTCAAATACCAAAACACTTCTTACGATATTTTGGTATTTACATAAAAAATTTGAAACTTTTTTTTCTGTTCTGAAAATATTTCAATTTTGGGCCATTAAGAGCTAAACAACAGAGAGAGCAAACGAATGTAAGTAAGAGAAATTAAAGAAGAATAGTGAAGTAAACAATATTGAAAAAAAAGAAAGAAATACTGAAAAGATCTTTGGCCTACTCAGGTTTTAACCAAAAACTTAGTTAGTTTGTGTGGATCAGCAGAAGAGTAAACTTGTTGTGGCTCGAGGAAAAAGAAGACAACAGTCAAGTCAAGCAACAACATATTTTCTTGTTGTTGTTTTCCGTTTTTTTTTGTAAACAATAATTACTTACTACTGGCGGTGGTATACTTATAGAGTGGCATACCAAAAACCAAGCCAAACTAAACAAGGGCTTGTACAGCAAGCTAACAACAACAACTACAAACATTTTATAGAAAGTTTGAATTTTTTCACAAGTATGTAAAAAAAATTATTAAAAAAAAAGATTTCTTAGCAAAAAAATTACTTTTTGTTTAAAACAATTACAGTTTTTATGTAATTATGACGGATGCAGAGAATTTGGTACAGGAACAGGAAGTAGTTAAAAAACTGTGTTTTGAAGGAGCCTGGGCTTGGGCTATAGAAATTTTCTTTTGGATTTGTGTAGCAGCCTTGATTATGTATCTTTTAAGAAGAATTATTGAAGGACCTTTTTATCGTAAACCTAATCGTATAGATGGCAAGGTGGTTATTGTAACCGGCTGCAATACTGGTATTGGTAAGGAGACCGCTTTGGAATTGGCTAGAAGAGGTGCCCGTTTGTATATGGCCTGCAGAGATGCGGCCCGTTGCGAGGCAGCCCGTTTGGAAATCATAGAACGTACACAAAATCCCAATGTTTTTAATCGCACCTTGGATTTGGCTTCTTTATCTTCGGTAAGACAATTTGCTGAACGTTTTTTGGCCGAGGAACAAAGACTGGATATTTTGGTTAATAATGCTGGGGTAATGGCCACTCCACGCAAGCTAACAGCTGATGGTTTTGAGCAACAAATAGGTATTAACCACTTGGGTCATTTTCTTTTAACTAATCTATTATTGGAACGCCTTAAATCATCTTCACCCAGTCGTATAGTCGTGGTTAGTTCAGCCGCCTATATATTTGGTCGCATTAATAAGTCTGATCTAATGAGTGAGAAATCGTATTCGAAATTTTTTGGTGCCTATGCTCAAAGTAAATTGGCTAATATCTTATTTACCCGTAAATTAAGTGAAATATTAAATGGCTCCAATGTCACTGTCAACTGTCTACATCCCGGTATAGTACGCACCGAATTAATGCGTTATAATACCTGCCCCAAAACCTGGAATGTACTCAAGACCATGATAAATGTGTTCATACGTTCCCCCAAGGCTGGTGCTCAAACTTCTATATTTTTGGCTTTGGATCCTAAATTGGAATGCAAGACAGGTGGTTTCTACTACAATGCTTTAAGATTCCCCGTTTTGCCTAAAGCCGCCGAACAAGAAATGGCCGATTGGTTGTGGCAAGAAAGTGAAAAATTAGTAGGTTTACCGGCTAGCATTAAGGCCAAGGAACCAGAGCCAGAGAAAACCTCTGCTATGGAATCGGTTAAGGTTATTAAAGAAGAGGAAAAGTGAGTTTAAAGACCTTGCTAATAAAACCAGTGTCTTAGTGTCTAAATGCTTTAATTTCTTAATTTACTTTATTTAAATTAAATATTTTTTATTTTATTTAATTTTCTTTTTATAATTTATTGCGAACAAAAATTGTTTAGTATTTATTTGTATTATTAAATAAAGTACAATTTTATTTTTTTTATTTATTTACCTTTAAAAATGAACTTCTGTTTTTCAATACATTTTATTTCTAACAAACTTATTTATTGATACAGAACAAATAAGAAAAACAATAAAAAGACAGCGAGAGAGAGAGAGAAAGAGGGAGTGGAACCAAACACTAACAAAACTCACAAACTTTGTATACAAATTGTCAATTAAATGCAAGACAGAAATGTGACAATTGTAATTACAAAACAAAACTTAAAAGAATTCAATCATTTTGAACTTGTTCTACACACAATTTGTCTAAAATTAACAAAACTTTACTTTATAAATAATAAATAATTCCTCCTACGCCCCCAGCAGCTGTTTTTATAAATTTTCTTAAAAAAAACTACTATTTCAATTTTATTGAATTTCAGTTAAGTTATTAATCACGTGCTTAATTATTTAAATAAATTTTACATTTTACATTTGAAATTTACATTAAAATTCATTTTAAATCTGTCAAAATATGACAGAATTCATTGAATTCATTAAAAATTATTAAATTAATGACAGTTGTGAGTGTAAAACTGATTGTCATTAAAATGACAACAGGTGTTAAAGTAAAACTTAGACGTTAGTCCAGTTTATAAACTAGACATTAGCCCAAAAGTTCATAGACTAGATAAGGATTTTAGATTTACTATAGACTAGACTATAGACTAGACAATAGACTAGACTATAGACTAGACTATAGACTAGACTTTAGACTAGACTTTAGACTAGACTTTAGACTAGACTATAGACTAGACTATAGACTAGACCATAGACTAGACTATAGACTAGACTATAGACTAGACTATAGACTAGACTATAGACTAGACTATAGACTAGACTATAGGCTAGACTATAGACTAGACTATAGACTAGACTATAGACTAGACTATAGACTAGACTATAGACTAGACTATAGATTAGACTATAGACTAGACTATAGACGTCTAAATTATAGACTAAATTACAGTCCAAACTATAGTCTATGCTATAGTCCAGACTTTAGGTCAAACTATATAATATATAGACTATATTTTAGGCTACAGGCTCAACTATTAAAGAGGGTGAATAGGAATAGAATATAGTCCATATTATTGTCTATGCTCTAGACTATAGTTCAATCTATTAACTACACTATACTAGACTAAGGTTCTAACTATAGACTAGACTATATTCCAGAACAAAGATTTCTAGGCTGCAGTGCAGACTATAGTCCACGCTGTAGACCTGACTGTAGGCCTGATTATATTTTCTACCTCTATTTCCGTCTTTTTCTTAAACAATTTCATTAAAAATAATGAAAACTTTCCATTGCAATTTCAGCAGACCTCTAGTTTATTTTATCGAACAAAGCCCCCAATTTGGCACGTGCCAAAAATGAGTTTGTATAAAATAAACAATGATAGTTTCGAAAAAATTTTTACACCAAAAACAAACAAAAACAAAAAAAGTAGCGAAAAATGTGCAACAGTCACATTTTCGAAAAGCTGTCGACCAGAACACTTTTATTTATACACAAAAGGCGAAAATGAACATAATACAATAATAACAACAATAAAAAAGTATTAAAACTGTTTCATTGTAGAATTTCAAAGTGTAATGGAAATTTCCATTCATTTTTTAATGTAAAATTAACCTATTAAGGGTGTTTTATATAATATTGAAAAGTTTATCGAAATTATGTTATTTTTTACTTTAAGGGGTTAATTGTGAATTGGCAAAGTATTCCCCCTTTTTTTTGAAATTCAATTATTGAATAATAACAATTGTCGAGAGCAGGGTTCACACTAGCAAAGGTTTCTACACATTTTTGCAAAACTGGCAAATTTTTTTGTCATCAAATAAAAAAGCTGCCAGTAGCAGCAAATTAAAAAAAAACTAACTTTTTTTGGTGCTAGTGTAAATCGTTGTAATTATAAGTTTACTTGTACTTACCGCTACTTATGTTTTACAAAACGGCATTGACATTGTTCTATTCTGTCACTCGTCAAATACTAGTTTTTATTCTATTCCTCCCCATTTCTCATTCCCTATTTAATATCTATTCATTGACTTTTGATTTCCATAGATTTGGAATTGATTTCATATTGTTTCCATATGGTTTTCAATATTACAGAAAATGCAACAAGTTCTAAATTAATATTACTACAATACTTCATCTGCTTCCCCACCTATTATTTGTTTTCTTTGGTTTTGTTTAATATTAATGACATTGACATGTATGGCAATGCAAATTGTATTTAATTTTTTATTTACAATAATTTTTGTTGCTAAAATTAGCTGGAAATTGTTAAAAATATTTACTCAGAATTAAATACTTAGATAGTCTCACATATAGTTATTTTACATAATTTATAAATTTATTTATAGGCGTTAATGGGTGGGTGTGTTTTTTTTGCAGCCGTCAAAGTTTTAATAATGATCGGCGTTATAAAAACTTTTGATGCTTTAACGCTTGAAATGGTATTTGTTAATTCAACAGGTTTAAAAACTATAGACTGAACTTATATCTAGACTATAGACTAAACTGTAGACCAGACTACAGACTAGACTATAGACTAGACTATAGACTAGACTATAGACTAGACTATAGACTAGACTATAGACTAGACTATAGACTAGACTATAGACTAGACTA
>NC_060951.1:1982121-2081040 GCF_022045245.1 Lucilia cuprina | reverse complement strand
GTCTAGTCTATAGTCTAGTCTATAGTCTAGTCTATAGTCTAGTCTATAGTCTAGTCGATAGTCTAGTCTATAGTCTAGTCTATAATCTAGTCTATAGTCTAGTCTATAACCTAGCTTGTAGTCTAGTCTATAGTTTAGTCTATAGTCTAGAATATAGTCTCGTCACAGTCTAGTCTTTAGTCTAATCTATTATCTACTCCAGCCTTAGTCTATACTTGCACGTAGTCTATAGTCAAGTCTACAGTCTAGCCTGTAGATTAGTTAATAGTCTACAGTTGGCTGAAGTTGGGTTATAAATGAAATATTGTCTAATAGTCTATATTCCAGCCTTAAGCTGAAGATCTTACTCTGCTCATGTCTATAGTTTGTATACTTTACTCCTTTCTGTTGTTTCAATTTAACTTATTAACATAGCTTTTAGTCTAAATAAAGCTTTATTTTATTAAAATTTCGTAGTCTTAATTAATTTTTTACGTGGGTCTCAGTTAAAGCTCTCTAGTAGTCCCTATTAAGCTTTAACAAATTTGTGTTTGTTATATTGCATTAGGCTTCGCTCATTTCTTTTATTTATAGACCAATTAAAGCTTTAAAAGTTGTTCCATTTGTTCATGCAATTAAGCGTCAATCAGATGTTTTAAAGACTAGCCATCTATTTGGCTACTAGTAATCTATGCTAGAGACAAATATTTTTAAACTACATCTTAAGTTTTTAAACTTAAAACAGTTTAGACAGTTTTCTTTTAATTTAATTGCATTATTGTTTAGTTTCTTTTGCAAATGTTCCGTTATTTAAAAAGACAAAGGCGCAATGATTCTATCTATCATGATGTTATAATAATATTTATTTGGCGCCATTTGCAAAAAAAAGCAATATTTATTTAAGTAAAAAACGAAACGAATGGCAATGACGACCAACAGAATTTCGACACGGAATGAAAGTCTGTCATTGCCGACAATATTGAATGTATAAATGTATGTATGACTTTGACAACGATAATGACAATGCTCATGATGATGATAATGTTGTTGATGATGACGATGATAAGAAATAATCATACATTTATTTTCAGATATTAAATTAAAACGCAATAGAAAAAATTGCATCAAAATCATTTTTTTTTTTTAGCGAAAACATGTAGATAAATTTGTAAAAAAGGCAATTTTTTGTTTTTAACAAAAAAATTAAATGTAATTATTGTGGGAACTTGAAAATAACAATGGCTAAATAAATATACATTTAATAGATGTTAAATAAATTGCATTTTTTTACAAAAATATATGAAAAAATTTAACAATTAATATTATTTTATAAAAAAATCTTTAATGTAGTTACAATTAACCTTTAATTATATAATTAAGTTTCAATTTTACAATTAAGCTTTAAATATAGTCCTATAGCTTTATTCCTAGATCAGTTATTAGTCCCAGATGGGTATTCGTTTCTGTTCTAATTAAGCTTTGTTCCAAATAAGCTTTAATTGTATATCGTATTGTAGTATCAATTAAGTTAGAACTTTAATTGCTATTAAACTTTATTTTTTTTTATAATCCTAATTAAGCTTTAATCATAGATCATTTCTATTTGTAGTCCCAGACAGGCTTTAATATCAGTTCTATTAGTGGGCCAAATTAAGATTTAATTGTAGGTTTATTTTTGGTTTTAATTAAGCTCAAATCTAACGTTTTCCAGGTCCTAATTAAGCTTTAGTCATAGTACTATTTCTTGTTCTAATTAAGCTTAATTCCCAGATCTGTTTGAAGACCCAGACATGCTTTAATTTCTGTTCTTTTTCTGTCCCAGTTAAGATTGAATAGAAGGACTGTTTGCAGATTAAATTACAATTCAACTGTAGTTTCAATTAAGCTTTAATTGTAAGCTTTAGTCACAATTCTATTTGTTGTTCTAATTAAGCTTAATTCCTAGATCTGTTCAAAGTCCCAGACATGCTTAAATTTCAGTTGTCTTCTTTGTCCCAGTTAAGCTTTAATTGAAGGCCTCTTTGTAGATAAAATTGCAATTCAACTGTTGTTTCAATTATGCTTTAATTTTGAGCTTTTTATAGTCGCAATGAAGCTTCAGTCATAGATCAATTAGTAGTTTAATTATGCTTTAATCGTAGATCTAATTGTAGTTCGTTTTAAGCTTTAATCGTAGATTTAATTGTAGTTCTTTTTAAGCTTTAATCGTAAATCTGTTTGTAGTTCAAATTGTGCTTTTATATCGTTATCAATTAAGCTTTAATAGTCGAACTATTTGTAATTTTAATTAAGTTTCTCTTAAAGTTTTTTTTTTATAGATTAGTTTTTAGTCCCAGATTTGCTTCAATCTCCGTTCCATTTGATGTCCCTATTAAGCTTCTGTCGTACGGTTTTGCATTCAATTACAATTCAATTTGTAATTATCATTTAAAAGCTTTAATCGATAAACCTTTTTGAAGTCTGGCAAAAGCTTTTATTGTAAATCAGTTTGAAGTGATTATCCATTTAAATATTGATTGGTATTGAAGACCTTTTTAAGCTTCATTTGACAAGCTTTAAGCTTATATGTCATATATTAATAAAAAGCTTTTTTTGTACCTAAAACCGAGGCACCCTAATCTGATGCTTATGACTCAATTTCGTGTATAAAAAAATTCCTCGCTTTCTTAATATACTTCAAGGTTTATTATGACTAATTAATTAAAAAGCTAACAAATGTCGTAGTAAACAAAAGACACATTAAAAAATTTTCGCAAAAAATAACAAATTTTTATAAAAGAAAAATTCTTTTTTTCTCAATATTTGCATTAAAAAAAATAATTTAAAATAAATTAAACAATTTCCGTTTACTTAATATTAAACAAACGTGTCTCCTTTGTAATTTTTGTAAAAAAAAATTCCTATATATTTGCATATATATACTTAGCAGCTTTTCCTGCAGATCGGAAATGCCAAAGTATGTTAGTTTACAGTTAAACTGTTGGCAATTTTTTCAAAATTTTTTTTCTATTCAAAACAATTGCTCATAATTTTTTTGAAACTTTTTGAAAAGTTCCGCACTGATTCAGACAATTAAAACGTTAATAAACATCTATGTAAATTAGTTGAAGAGAGAAAGAGCAAAAAGAAAAATAAGAAAGAAATGTAATTATTGTAATAATAACAATATAAATAAAAAAACTGTGTTGAAAAATAGCTAATTTATATTATTGCACAATGGCAAATTAAATTAAACAAATAAGAAAAACTGAAAAGAAAGACAGAAAAAGAAATGATTTATCATTAATTTAAACACTTGCATTTATACTTCCGGGAGAAAGAGAGAGATCTCCGAAAGTTTTGCAATAAAAGCTTAAATTGGATTAAAATGATAAATACAATAGAAGCTTTATGAAGATTACAAAATGGGCTGCGCATAAAGCTTAAGGGGAAGCTTAACTACAAAATGAGCTTTTATTGAAGCTTAAGTGGAACTACAAATATAATTTTTATTAAAGCTTAATTGGGGCTAACAAATAAGCTGTATGTAAAGCTTTATTGGTTTCACATGAAGAACTCAGATTGAAATTTAAGTGCAAGTACAAAATGAGCTTTCATTAAAGCTTAAGAGAGACAGCTAAAGCCCTAATTAAGTTAAATTAAATCATAAAGATTAATAACTTAAAAAGAAGATTAATAAGGTTTATAGAAAGCTTTTCAATTAAAGGTCAATTATGTGTATAAAAAAGCTTTAGTTAAAGCTTTATTGGAACTATAAAAATACTTTAGTACAAACTTAATATGGAATACTAGTTCATAAATGATAGAAGCTTAATAGAGGCATTAAATTAATTTTGAATTGAAGCGTCATTACGACAACAAAAAGCTTATAATTAAAGCTTAATTGAGATTACAATGAAACTTTTATACGGACCTTTATTGATATAACAAAAACAATAAAAATTAAACTTTATTAAGACAACAAAAGAACCTTAGCTTAATCTACAAAAAGATCTTTAATTGAAACTTAGTTGAGATCAAGAAAAATCTTTATTTAAGCTTAAATGCGCCTACAAAAGCTCTCAACATTTAAACACATTTCATCCATAAAAAAAGACTTAGAGAAAGATTTTCATTTAAGCTTAAATGCGCCTACAAAAGCTCTCAAAATTGATACGTATTTGATTCACAAAGAAGACTTAGAAAATTACTTTCATTGAACGCTTAATTAGGACAACAAGAGAGCATAAGAATCGAGCTTAATTAAGACAACAATGAGTGAAATTAAAGCTTTATTTCATTATTTATTGGGTTAAGAATGGGACTTCAATCGAAAGCTTATTTTTAACTATAAATGACATTTAATTAAGACTGCAAAAATACCCTGAATTGGAACTTAAAATACCCTTTGATTAATTGCTGAAAAGACCTAGGAATAAAGGTAGCTTTCATTTAAAGCTTAATGAGGACTTTATTGAAAGCGTTATGAAGGACAAGGTGTAAGATTAAAAAAATTGTCGCTACAGTTTTTTTGCAGTTTTTTCAAATGAATACATTTTGTTCTGAAATATTTTTAAAAGTTTCTGAACCAATTGAATTTTTATTAAAATTGTCTTCTTTTTAAAATGATCTTTTAATTAACAAGACAAAAAACCTACAAAAAGTTAATTTAATTAATTTAGTAGAATATGCGTATTTATTGAATCAATATATTGAGAATTAAAAAGTGACATTTCAAATGTCTAAAGTCCACATTGTGAGAAATTTAACACTATTTTTTTTTACTATTTTTACAAATTTTTTCGCTATTTATTTTCTAAAAGAAAACATTTAATTAAAATTAATAATTATTTCATTAAATTGTGTCATAACGCCACTTAATTATTATTCTAGTTATATTGAGTACTATTTATTTGAATAGTGATATTGAACTTGCTATTTGAACTAAAAAGTAATTTGTTGTTTCAATTTTCAATTAAAATAAACCGGTTCCAACTGGTTATGGCATTAAATTTGCTCTAAGAACACAGCAGGCAAACGTTTATCATATCATATTTGAAAGCAATCAACAGCTTTTTATAAAATATTAATTTGTTAAAAAAAATTAATTATAGGGAATTATGGTATTTCTTTATTTTTTTCTCTTCCCGGTATTTCATACCATAAAAAACTACTAATGTAATTTTAATAAAATTTCCTAAATAATTTGCCATAAAATAATAAATTTCCCAAAAACCATGAGAAATTTTAGTTATTTTTCTTGTATTTTGTATTTTTTCCTTCGTTTTACAACAATTTTTTCTAATTTCTCTTTAAAACCCCTTCTATATACATTCAAATTTAACGGAACATTATTTGCTTTACTTTAAAATACATACCTGTGTTACCACCACTTTGTTATTTACATTTGTATTAACTGCACATTTTTACAACGCAGTGACAGCGGCCACCATTTTGAAAATGTCATGAAATGTTGCCACAATTGCGTATTTGTGACGACAGCGTTAGCGTATAGATATCATTTTGTTGAGAAAATTTCGAAAAAATCAACACGGTACCACCGCATAAATCTACAAGAGAGTTGACCAATTGTAGCAAAAATTTAAGAAATACCTCGGAAAATCTGGAAACACTCTATATATTTTGTTGTTGCCTGAACTTGGAACAGAAAAAGAAAAACACACAAAAGGTAAACAATGAATATGAAAAGGAAATATGCCACTTTGACAACCACCTCGGGCGGTACTATCAAAGAAGAGGTGGTGCCTGTCTTAATACACGATCCCAATTCGGGTGAAGAGCCACAGTATGCCTATGCTACATTTGCCACTAGTGAAGAAGCAGAGGCAGCTGTTGCTTCTTTGCATCATAGAGGTGGACATCATCAGGAAGTGGTCGATGCTCAAGAGGTAATAATCGATGAACATGGCAGGGCGGTGGCCATACATCAAATTGTCACCGAAGATGGCAATTCTGTGGAGGATGATGAAGTTGGCGACGAATCTGAGAGTGGTCATACCATTCTACACATAGTACCTACTGGCGAGGAGGATGAGGAAGGTGGTCATGATGAGAGCTTGGGCAGTACTGAGGAATATGAAATCACCGAACAAAGCAATACAGATATGAATACTATGCGCAATAATAAAACATTTTATTGTCCCAATTGTGGCAATTGCTATAGTGCAGCCGGTTCCCTTAAGCTGCATATGCGTGCCTGCATGCGTCAAAAGGAAGAAGTGCCTGAGGAGGATAGAAAATGTAAAATTTGCAATAGAGTTTTCAATTCTCCCAGTTATTTAAAAGAACATTTATTACGCCATACCGGTGGAGGCCCTAAACGTTGTCCCCGCTGTTATCGTAAATTCATCGACGAGGAAAAGTTTAAGGCTCACATGGAACAGCATAAGCATCAGGAGAAACTGGAGGCGGAGGCCGAAGCCATTAGTGCCCAACATAGTGGCAAAAAGGTAGTAGTCAAGGAGTACACTTGCTCATTTTGTTCGCAAAACTTTACCGTGGTCTTTGAGGCCGGCACCGTTAAGCGTCGTTATGCCTGCGATCCTTGTCGTGAGAAATTCTCAAATGCCGAAATGCTTAAGCAGCATAAACAAATGGTCGAAGAGAAACGTGAATTCTCCTGCGAACGCTGTGGTCGTAAATTTGTCTTTGAGGGTTTCTTGCAGCGTCATATACCCACTTGTGATGGCACCATTAAACGGCGTCGTGACATGAAGTAATTCCATAATTCTCTATGGACTAATCCTTTGTTTATACTTGAAAGGATCTATTTAAATCTATGTCGTAAATTAATTTTGCTTAGTTTTTCTTCTCTCTTCAGTTTTGCTGTAAAATCTACTATTATTACATTAATAAGAAATTTTTCTACATTTTAGATTAAAACACAAAAAATAATACATTATGGATTTTAAGGAAATTTTACATTGTAGAGAACTTTCTGTAAAATAGAATCCTTTAACTTTGGTTTAAATTCATATTGTATTCTCGACACTATTTTTACAAATTTAAGAAATTTTGTTTTGAAAAGAATGTTAAAATAAAAAACATTTATGAAAAATATAAACTAGAGTAATAAAAAACTAGAAATTCATTCTATTTGACAGTGTCTTGTCTAGTTGATTGACTAGTCTGTAACGTAGTCTATTCAATAGTATTCCAGACTGCTGACTAGCCGATAGACTAGTCCCTACTCCATTTTATTGGCTGTTCTGTGGGGTTACTCTGCCCGCTAAATACTCAATTAACTAGTACAATTTGTATCTATCGTATATATGATTTTGTAAAATACATTCATTTTTTTGTGAATTTCTTTCGATTTATTCATAAATTTTCTCTAAATAGTTTTTTATACCATAAAGATTTCACCGCTTAATTAAAACTAAAAAAGGAAAAAGCTTCTGTTTTGCAGGTTAATTCCTTTAAAAGGAAAACAACAATTTGTTGAACTTTTTAAGACCACAATTTGATGTGAGCACGCTTAGCCAAAGCCTTCCAATCGCTGTGAACATAGAATTCGCTAAAGCTAGGATCGACCAATTTGTCTTTGGGCAATGTTTTGAAAACGGGTTCACCATACCAGGTGCCAACCTAAAAATAAAAACTCACAAAATTAGCAACCAGAAACAACAAATAACTCAAAATTCAATTATTACCTCCCAGCCGGGAACATTAGCCATCAATTTGGCTTCTTCATCACGATTGCGTCTCAATTGTTTCAAGTACTCACGATCACGTTCAGCAATCAAAATGGGAAAGATGACATTCTGAGCCGAACGCATTTCAATCTCTTCGCGTTTAATCATTTTGGCATTCAAATAGTAAATGTACATGCCGACAGTGGTAACAGCAGCATAAGCACCCAACATTTGCCAACCTTTTGGGGAAGAACATTTTCTTTATGAAAACTTTAAAGGACTTGGGATATTTTCTTTAAAACCTACCCGTAAAATAGGATTTAGCTGGTACACGGGCAAAAGGAATTTTCTTATAGCCTCCTGGTGGTGGCATATCTTGTTTTTTGGCAGCATCCATGTTGGGCCTGTGTTGTGTTTACTTTTTGTTAAAGAAATTTATTAAGAGTTTATTAATTTATTGAAATTTTTATAGAATTTTACCTAGGCTGCTGTAAAAAAATGAGGAAAATTGCAATTTGTCAATTTTTTTGACAATCAGTCGTTTGCATAACAGCAGTGCTACCAACCTTCAAACATTTGTTTACAAATTTTTTATATGTCAACAACAGCTGGCGTCAGGGTTGAGAAAACAAACTTGAGTAAGAAAACAGGGTTAGAAAATTAAATTATTCAAACAAATATTTGTTAATTAAAAACATTCAGCTAACATGTTTTTAATTATTAAAATAAAATTTAACGTAAAAAATTTGAAGAAATAATTCTTTTAAACTCTAATTTAGGTAGCACGAATGAAAAAATATAATTTTATATTAAAAGCAAATAATAAATAAACACACAATTACTTTTCATGGGTTAATTTTGTACAGCTGTTTGTTGAACAGCCATCTGGCTACCTTCTTTAACTAAACAACTGTTTGTCAAAATCTCATGTTGTTAATTTTGTTGTTGTTGGATCAACAAAATTGTGAGGTGTGCGCGTGTCGGTCTGAAGAAAAAATAAAAAAAACACTCCCCAACAGAAAAAAAGAAAAAAATTTAACAAAAACTTTCATAAAATCAAAAAAATTAATGTTTAATTTTTAAGTAAAATACGAAAAAAAACAACAACGAAATTTTATAATTAATCCAACAACAACATGAATTCCTTAAGTTTACGAGTGTCATCCGTTAAGACTGGTGATAATGTAAGAAAAAATGCTGAAATGCGAGCAGCCCTGGTCACATTGCCCAAACAATATGAATTGTGTAAGAAGGAATTACTTTTCAAAATATTCTTAGCATGAATTTAAATATGGAAATAACATTTATTTTTATAGTTGAAGACACCTATTGTTTGGAAATGAAGAGAGCTAAAACTGTGCCGGAACAGGTGTTGTGTGTTAAAAATGTAAGTAGGAATAGGAATAGTTTACAAAGGATTAAGTTATTCAAAAAATGAATATTTTAGACTTTTAAAAACCTAGGCACAGATGAAAAAGCTTTACAGTTCTTGTGTGATATATACTTTTCAAGTCCTCTCAAACACCCCGTAAGGAATCAAATTTTAAAGTAAGTTTTTCCGCCACTTGACAATAAATAACTATACATTAAGGACATTCCTTTGGATTAGTAACAAAATATAAACATTAATTTTTCCTTAAGACTTTTAATAACGGCTGCTAAGTTGGGTACTGGTGATTTGGATGAATCATCAATTGTTAAAGCTTTAGTTAATAGTTTACATCGACTGGTGGAGGAGGGTAAAACTCACACTGAAAGTTCAAATTGGAATTTAACTATAGCCTCTCTATCGGGTTGTTTTGAAAATTTTGAATGTGGCCTTAAAGCCCTAGAACAATGTATCAATATAGTGTTTCCCTATGCCTGTTCTTCCGTTAATAGATATGTAACAGAATTGGGGTAAGTTAACACTTTAATACACATAAACAAGTTACATTTCTTGAAAAATTTATCTTTTGTCATTAAAGCGTATTAAGCTCACCCTCCGTACGCAATGAATACTATATGTATGTTCACAATTCCTTACGCTTTCTACTCAATTGTGTGCAGGAATTTGGCAAAGTTATGAAAACCTCTCATACCGATCAAATCAAACAATTGAATACCAACTGTAAAGAGATTATCCTAGACACTGATATACCCATGGATCCACGTACTAATGCTGGCATTTTAATGGCTTATATAGCAAAACTTTTCGAAGAATATGATACCTTTGTGGCCTATGTTAAGGATATCAAAAATCCCAATGAAATAGCCATGTGTGTGGGTATTATTAATACCTGCGATCAACATGATTTTCAACAATATTCTGCTGATATACGTGATATTTGTGGTAAAATAGATGAAATTGCCAATGCTAATGCTACGGTGCCCAATATTTTGTTATGTGCTACTCGAGCTTTATACCAAATCTCCAAATTAACCTATAATTATGCCTTAAAGTCACCACAAACTTTAGATGATATTAAATTGATATTGCGTAAACTTTTAATATTTACCGTGGCCTATTTGGAACATCATATGGATAGTGTTAGACATATATGTCGTGATCTAATGCGTAATATAGTGGCTTGTTCGAAAAAAGTGCAATTTGATTTTTTACTGCAAAAAATCTATGATGCTTGTAATTCGGATCGTTTGTCTTTGTCTATGAAATGTGTGGTTCTGCAACAGGCTGCTTCAATACTAGGAGCTGATGAGATTATTAGCAATTGTTTAGATTTATTTTCACATCTATTTGCCACCCATTTGGGTAGAGATTTTATAGTGAATAATTTATTTGAAAGTAAGTAATTATATTATTTCACTTTAACTTTACTTTTTTTTAGAAACAATTTCAAAAATTTCACTAATAATATAATTCAACTTTAACGTTTTTAACAAATTCTACATTCAGCTATGAAATTTTTATTTAAAACTCAATTCAGCTAAGATTATTTCACAAAAATCTAATTCAGATAAGAAATTTTTAATAAAAATTCAATTTATATAGAAAATTTTCACTAAATTCTTATTCAGCTACAATGTTTTGAACAAAAGTTAAATTCAGCTGACCAATTTTGAATAAAAATTAAATTCAGCTAGAAAATATTTAATAAAAATGCAATTCAGCTATGAAATTTGTAATGAAAATTCTATTCAGCTATGAAATTTGTAATGATAATTATATTCAGCTATAATTGTTCAGCTGAATTTAATTTTGGTTCAAAATTAAATTCAGCTGAACAATTTTTAATAAAAATTAAATTCAGCTAAAAAATATTTAATAAAAATGCAATTCAGCAATGAAATTTGTAATGAAAATTCTATTCAGCTATGAAATTTGTAATGAAAATTGTATTCAGCTGTGAAAATTGTAATTAAAATTCAATTCAGCTATAAAATTTTCTCTTCAAATGTAATTCAGCGAAATCTAAAGAAAATTGTTTCTAAAATGTTATTCAGCAAAAGAAAAAACATGGAAAATTAAAAGTCTTCTCATTTTTTAAACAGCTTTAATGATATCCCATCATAAAGAGCAGCCCTTTGAAAATTGGGTCAAACTCTGGATCAATTATCTGCTAAATATAGCAGCTATGCAGGATGCCCGTTTGCCGGACATCGAAATACTCATCGTTAAGGCTGTTAAATGTGACTGTAGAGTAGTACAAACTATAATTAGTTGTGAGGATAAACCAAAAATCCCCATTAGCACAAAATTATCAGCCCTATGGGCTGTACGTAAATCAGGTATAAAAATAGATAATTTCCAAGAAATGATGCAACAATTTTCGAAAAATTTACAATTATCCATACTCTCCAATGAGGATGATACCCGTATTATGGCTTTACGTCTACTGGTGGAGACACACAAGACCACCGAACCATTAACATTATTGGAATGTAAACATTTGCTTACTTATTTGGAGTACAATACAAATTGCCAGAGTCCGGCGACAAGACAAAAAAGTTTAGGTTTATTGAGTAAAGGATTGGTGAGATGTGAATTGAATTTGGTTAAGTTGCTAAAGGGTAAACAACCACCTAAACTAGTACAAAATCAGCCATTGGAATTGAAATTTTTACAAGATTTTATGCGTATTTTGGTGGAGAATCTCTTTGAGGGAGCAAACTTTAGTCGGCGTTCGGTTTCATTGCAATTGCTGAATCAGTGTCTGACCATAGGCATAAATTGTAATTTGAAATTATTGACACTGCTGCCTAAAACCACGGTCACAGCTTTGGTTAACACTTTGGCAGATCCCTATGAATCTAATAAGGAACTGGCGGTTACTATGCTGAAATTACTAGAGGATAATAGTGAATTAAGTTTGATAGAGCAATACAATTTGAATATTAATTTACTGGAATTGCAGACTATGTTAACCTCGGTTAAACCCACGGAATCTGTAACGGCTTCTTATCAACTGGAATTTTTATGCAATAAATGTTCTCCAGCCATATTTGGCGACTATGATTTACCCAATTATGCCACTTGCATGTATGCTGCTATCAAATGGCTGTTAGCGGAACTTAAACAAGGTTTAAAAATGGCCAAACAATCTATATTGGAGGCGGCCAAATTAAATCCTTTATATGGTTTGCTTTTGGCCATAAAACATTTACTTAAAAGATTGGATTTTGCTTATCTAAGTCAAGAGATCACCTGGCGTATTTTAATAGCCGAATTAATAGTTATATGCAAAGATTTAACCAATGTGGTAGCGCCCATAGTTAATAGCTCTTCACCGGAGGGTCATTTGCCCAATGATTTTAGTGATTTACCGCAAGAATTACAAACTAAACAGGTATTTTTTTTTTGCAATAATTAAAGGAAAAACTAAAGCCTTAATGCTAAACTTAACTTACAGCCCAGTCCGGAAAAGAAATCCTCCTCACCCTGCAAGATACTTTCTTCTAAATTGCGTAAAATTGATATGGCCTCGGTTAAGACCACACCACAAATGGTTTTATTATGTGCCTGGCGTACCGTAAAAGAGGTTTCTTTAATATTAGGCGAAATAGTTATATGCTCTCCCATACAATTTAATAAACTAACCGAACATTTCCTTATAACCAAAGAGCAAATACTCGAAATAGGAGAACATTTTAAACTTTTACTCTCAGAAACCAAACATCGCGGAGCTTTTGAACAAGCCTATGTAGGCTTTTCAAAATTATGCTGCCGTTTGTGGACAGTGGAAGCCAATGACTTAAACTCTTTGCCTATGATATGGCTAAGAGATTTAATAAACTTAATCTCTAAGGACGAACTCTTCAATGAGAAAATTTGCGCCACTAGACGCAGTGCAGGAGTACCGTTTATGGTTCAAGCTTTAATTACCTCCGAACTACAAGTGGGTACTACCAAATCCCTCTACTACTGTATGACTCATTTACTGCAACTCTGTTCGGCTAGTGATAAAACTTCAGAGTCCCGTACCCATGCCTTAAACATATTAAGAGCTCTCTTTAGATGTACCGATCTTAATGAGGCTGTGGGTGAATTTGTTTCTGAGGGTGTAATGGCCGCCATACGTGGTTATGATGCCAACAATTGGTCAGAGAAAAATTCCTCTACACTACTCTTTGCCTCTCTAATAACACGCATCTTTGGTGTGCAAAGAACCAAAGATTCTGAAAACCTCAATATACGCAACAAAATGACAGGACGTGTTTTCTTTCTACGTTATCCCAAACTATATGATTTCTTTTTGGAACAACTACAAAAGGCTAGTGATTTAATACAACAACAACAGAAGGCTCATAAATTACATCCACTTCTGTTAATCTTAAGTCGTTTATATCCTTCTGCCTTAGAAGGTACTGAATCTAATTTAAAATTATCCGAATTTATACCTTATATCTCAAAATGTGGTGGTTGTCCCGAAATGCAAACACGTTTTTTGGCAGCCAAAGCTATAGTGGCCTTGATAAGTAAAGATGAAGTGGTTACTATGATTTTAAACAAATGTGCCGAAATGGTGGTAAGTTGCCAAGAAAAGAGAGAAATTTCTTCCCAAAGATTTGTTTTAAAAAGTATTCTTGTTATCTTGTTTGTCAACAGTTAATGGCTGATGGTGTTTATGAATTTAAATCAAATACTTTACATGGCAATCTACTGCAGGTGAGTTGAAAGTTATTTCAAAATACCACCGCCATGTTAAATTAAGTTTGAATGAAGGACCATTTTAGGAAAATATTTTTTAGATGGATTTTTCTTTAGGGAAAAGTGAGAGATCTTTAAAAAGAAAGCATCAGAAAGTTCAAAAAAATAATAAAACTCAATTTTCCATTTGAAATGAAACAATTTAATAGTGATCTTAAGGCTCGAAGGACCATGTTTCTTTGTCAATACAAATTTTATTATTTTTCTTTATTTTTACACTATAGGATTTCACTAAAAATAAAAAATATTTAATTCAAATTCATATTTCCCTCAAAAAATACCGGGAAATTAAAAAAAAATATTTGTATTTATTTTGTGATTCTTTAAAAAGATTCTAACTACAAAAAATTTTGATGTTTATTTCTTAAAATCTTAAAATAGAGGCACATTTTAGAATAATACTGGTTTAGTTTTTATTCTTTTAAATCATCAAAGACTTTTTATATTATTTGGATTATATTGAAATTTTCGATATTTAAAGAAAACATACTGGGAAATTTTAGATTTTTTCCTTAGTAATTTTTTAAATTTCATTTTATTACAAAAATGCGTTTTATTAACAATTTAAAATTAGTGGGAAATTTTTTGAAAATAAATACTGCTTGTTTTTCTTATAAAAATATATACTGGGAAATTATGGAATTTTTCCTAATTCTTTTTTTTTTCTCAAAATATATGTTTTTTGTTAAAATTTGTGTTTAAAAATCAAATTTTTCACATTTTAAAAAATATATATTTTTTTAAATTGAGATTTAAAAAAAAATACTGGGATATTAAATACTGGTTTATTTTTTTACTAAAAATATATGTTTTTTTGTTAAAAATTGTGTTATAAATCAAGTTTTTCACAATTTAAAATTTTTCACTTTTTAAAACAAATATTTATTTAAATTGAGGTTTTTATAAAAAATACTGGGAAATTAAATACTGGTTTATTTTTTACTAAAAATATATGTTTTTTGTTAAAATTTTTTTTATAAATCAAGTTTTTCACAATTTAAAATTTTTCACCTTTTAAAAAATATATATTTTTTAAAATTAAGATTTTTATAAAAAAAATACTGGGAATTTGAAAACTGGTTTATTTTTTACTAAAAATATATGATTTTTTGTTAAAATTTGTGTTTATAAATGAAATTTTTCATAATATAAAATTTTTCACTTTTTTATAAAAAATACTGGGAATTTGAAAACTGGTTTATTTTTTACTAAAAATTAATGTTTTTTTTTTTAAATCTGTGTTTATAAATCAAATTTTTTATAATTTAAAATTTTTTCACTTTTTAAAAAAATATATTTTCTAAATTGAAATTTTTATAAAAAATACTGGGAAGTTGAAATGATATTTTTATAAAAAAATACTGGGAAATTAAAAGGTTTATTGGTGGATTCCTAATATTTTTTAAATTGTATTTAATTACAACAAAATTTTACGTTTATTTTAAGAAATTTAAAAATAGGGGCAATTTTTGACAAAATACTGGTTATATTTTTTTTATAAAAATGAAAGATTTTATATATTTATTAATGTGTATTAACAAAATTATACAAAATTTAAACTTATTCACTCATTTTTAAAAAAATTAAAAAATAGGGGGAAATTTGTTTTTTAACAATTTTACTACATTCAAGATTTTTCTCAAAATTTCATTAAATTTTAAGAAAATAAATATATGTTTTTACATTTTTGACATATTGAAATAAAAATTTCAATTATTTTGAAGATTTCATAGAATATACTGGGAAATTTTTTTTAAAATACTGGTTTGTTTTTCACATAAATTGTATGCTTTTTTTAATTATTATAATTTTTATAAGAAAATGAGGCCAATTTTTAAATATTTTACTCTTTTTTTTTAGAAAACTAAAAAATAGGGGGAAATTTACTTTACTTATTTTTAGATTTTTTCTGAAATATTGGGAAAACTTTGAAATGTTTTTTTTTAAAAACTTTGGTTAAACTATTGAAATATTTTTCAATTGTATTAAAATTTATAAAATTTTCATAAATTTTAAAAATACAGGGAATTTAAAAAAATACTGGTTTCTTTTTTTTAGCATATAATGAAAGATTTTTTAAAATCATTATGATTTGTAAAGAAAATTGTGCAAAAATGTTATTATTTTACTATTTTTTAAGATATTTAAAAAATAAAGGGAAATTTTTTAAAAAAATACTGGTTTTACATTTTTGCATAAATTTAAAAGATATTTTCAACTATCGAAATATTTTTCAATTGTTTTGAAAATTTATAAATTTTTGAGAAATTTTGAAAATAGCGGGAATTTTTGATAAAAATACTGGTTTTATTTTTTGCATAAAATTAAAGATTTTTTGCAATTATTATGAAATATATACAAAATGGTGGAAAAATGCTATTATTTTACTATTTATTAGATAATTAAAAAAAAGGGGGAAATTATTGAAAAAATACTGGTTTTATTTTTTTTTGTGCATAAAATGAAAGATACTTTCAAGTAACGAAATATTTTCCAATTGTTTTGAAAATTTATAAATTTTTTTCGGAAATTTAAAAAATAGGGGGAATTTTTGAAAAAATACTGGTTTTATTTTTTTGCTTATAATGAAAGTTTTTTTCAAATTATTATGATTTATATACAAAATGGTTGAAAAATGTTATTATTTCACTATTTATTAGATAATTAAAAAATAGGGGGAAATTTTTGAAAAAATACTGGTTTTATTTTTTTTGCATAAAATGAAAGATTCTTTCAAAATATTAAGTATTATAGGTATATTAGCGTTTTATCTTAGGTATTTTACTTTATTTAAGAAATTTTAAAGAATTTTTTATAAAAATTTTAAAATTTTTTAACAAAACTTTAAATGGTCCTTTGCTTAAGCTAGATTTAAAAATATTAATGTTTAAAAAAAGGTGGTGGTTTTTTTTTAAATTATTTTTGTTATTTTATTAAATTAATTTCTTTAATTATATCTATTTATTTATTTTCGTGTAGATATTGTATTTAGTTAAATATCATAAAATCCTTTTAAATGATGACTTGATTGCCGACATCACTTGCTCCATAGTTAGTGTGCACGAACGTACAAAACTTAAAAATGCTGTAATTTTAAAAGTTATGCTAGACATTTATATTGAAATTTTAAACAGGTTGGTTAATTGGAATTTTCTTTGTAACATTTCGAAATGATTTCCATTTATTTTTGTCTATTTTTTTATTATTATTATTATTGTTATTGTTTTAGTTTAACTACCCTTAATTTTGGTCCTGCTGTTGTACAACAACTTTTATATTTCTCTACTTTAACAATCTTATGTGATCCAAATATGGCCTTTTATTATCCCGTTTTATACAAATCGAATTTCCTATACAATTTGCATATCATGCGTTTAACTTTGCCTTATGGTGCTCTATCCGATTATACATTAAGTCCTCCTTTAACCAATATGCCTTTAGAACAAGCTGAGACCTGCCTTAATATAATGTTACTTTTACTATTGAAAGCAAAAACATTTAATGAAACTAATACTGCAGCTTCGTCTGCTGATAATGCTGCAACGGCGGTTGCAACAACGTTAGATGAGGAGACGGTTGTCAAATTGTTGCCCCAGGATTATGAGAATAATGAAATATTACAGGAATTAGAAATAATGCCACATGAATATCAATTTGTTAGAATCTTAAGTGATGATACTATGAACGAATTGGCCACCGAATTGAAAGAGAGCAAAGCTTTACAATTGACCCTTAAAGAAGTGGTTAAACTTCCGTTGTATTATCCCGAGGCCACAATGAAATCGTATGCTGTTATGAGTTTATTAAGTAATTTTGATTTTACTTTGACAAATCTATTAAAAGAATCGAAAAAACATCCTGGCGATGTTAAATCACCCATGATGCTGTGTGTGGAACGTATAGTACAAAATCAAGGTGTTGAATATAAATGTGCGCAATTGTGTTTGGAATATTTAACGGAGATATCACAACCCTGGCAACCGGATTGTTTGAGGTTAGTAATACAAACTTACACACAACTATTCTTTACAAACTTTTCCTTCATAAAAAATAAAGGTTTAAGGCTGCCAATCTATTGGTTTACATTGCTGTCCACTATCCCAAATCGCTGGAAAAGAAACGTATCAATTTTGTGCGCTCCTATATACGTTTAATGCTGAATCTATTGATGGACGATGATTATGATATACGTGACTTTACCGCTAAAATAGTTTTACACTCGCTACCCGATGACATTGAATTGGGTTTGTCTGATAGTTTAAGTAATAATGATTTAGTTAGTTGTTTAAACATTCCAATTCGTACAGAAAGTGTTGTTTCCACCATGGCTCAACGTTTGTTTTTACAATATACGGCCGATCTTTTACTAAACTATAGAATGGACGACACATATATCTTGGATATATTTAAATTAATCACTTCATGTCTAACCACACAATGTTTGGCCAAAGACGATGATGATCAACACTCGTCTTCGTCATCATCCGGTGGCGGTGGTAGTGGTGGTGGTGGCGGCGGCGGCAGTAGTATTGGCAGTTGTTCTTCTTCTACAGATGTTGAAATCTTTGAAAAGAATGAGGCTAATGTCTATGCCGAACCTTTAAAAGCCATTACCGACACTGTGGTGGTGTTTAAGTGTACATTTCGTTTGCGTCCAAAAGTTGTACGCTTTGTGGAATCTTATTTACAGGATTTAACTAATCAGGGATCAGTGCTGTAAGCTTTAATAAATATTCGTATATATCTATATTATTTATATTTATTATATATATTTGAACATATTGTATATATATGTATTATTGATATTTTTCATTTATCGGCTTAATTTAAGTATTTTTTGATTCATATTTGACATCATTTTTTCGGTTTTCCTTTTTTTTTAAGGAATTGGAAACGTAAAAGTAATTCAGTGTAGTTTTTGGCGAATTTTTTTTATTAACAACATACATATCACTCTTTTTAGTCATACATATTAGAGAAAGCTTTTCACTGAAGCTTTCTTGTAAACCGTTAACAAGTTTTAGATAATTTTTAATTGAAAGATTTTTAACAAAGTTTTTATATTCGAAAGGAGTTTTCTTGGCAGACGTTTTCTTTTTGCAATTTTTTGATAAAAGCCTTTTAGTATAAAGTTTTTAATTTAAGAAGCTTTTGCCTAAAGTTTATGTGACTTGTTAATAACGGCTTGTTATTGAAAATACGAATTACATTTTTTTTTTAATGAAAATGATTTTTTTCTGAAGTTTTTTTTAGTTAAAATGCTTTTTCCCAAAATATAAACTTTTTTATAAAACATTATTAAAGCCTTTTCCATAAAGTTTTGTATAAAAGCTTTTTTTCTCAAAACTTTTAAAAAGCTTTGTATTTAAGAGTTCTAAAATATATTTTTTGATTTTTTTAACAGCTTTTTCTTAAAGTATTCTAAAAAATTTTAAAGCTTTAAAAATGCCTTGTATTAATTCTTTCTTTAAATTTTCTTGGACTTATCTAAAAACTGTCTATTAAGACTTTCTAAACATTTTTTCTTGAAGCTTTTTTAAATATATATTTTCTAAAAATTTTCGTTGTCAAATTATGTTTTTTTAAATTAGCTTTTTATGTTTTTGATAAAAAGCTTTTTTTTGAAATCTCTTTTCGTACTTTGTTAGAAACAGCGTTTTCTTTGATAGTTTTTTAAAAAAGGTTTTCCGGTCTAAACCTTTTCAGTAAATGCGTTTTAGCTTTTTGGAACATTTATTAAGTTTTTCAATAAAGAGCTTTTCGAAAATATGTGAAAAAGCTCATCCTTTTCTTAGTTTTATTAAAAAGCTTTTTCTAAACAAATGTTTCTCTTAAAAATTGTTGTATTTTCTTAGTTTTTTGACAAAAAGTTTTTTTTTTCAAAAGAAGCTTTTTGGAACATTAAAGCTTTTTGAAACATTTGCTTTTCAATGATGAGTTTTTGGAAATATGTGAAAAAGCTCATCTTTTTCCTAGTTTTGTTAAAAAGGTTTTTGTAAACAAAATTTTGTGTTTTGTTAAAAAAAAACCTTTTTTCTGGAAGCTTTTTATTAATTAAATTCCTAAAGCTTTCTGCTAAGAAAGATTTAATTTAAAATAGTTTCAATAAAAAGCTTTTTTGTAATATGTAAAAAAGTTTATATATTTTCGTTTTTTTACTTTTTGTAAACTTTTTTCTAAAAAAAATTTGCTTTTTGAAACTTTTTTGTTTTTCAATAAAAAGCTTATTTTAATATGTAAAAAAGCTTATATTTTGTCTCAAATTAAAGTTTCCTGATTGGAGCTTTTATGTTTCTCATATTTTTTTGAAAATGTTATTTTTCTAAAGTTTTTTTTTTAAATTTTTTTTGAACTTTTTTTTTGTTTGCAATAAAAAGCTTTTTTTTAATATGTGGAAAAGCTTATATATTCTTTTAGTTTTGTGAAAAAACCTTTTTAAACTAACTTTTTTCTTAAAGCTTTTTTTGTAAAAAAAAAATCTTTTGGAAACTTTTTCTTTTTCAATAAAATTTTTTTCTAAAGAGAAAAAGCTCGTTCTTTGTCTTAAATTTGTTAAACACTTTTAATTTCATAGATTTTTGTAAAAAAAATCTTAAAGCTTTTTGTTAATACAAAATTTTGTTAAATGTTTTTTTGACAAACAATTTTTAATAGCTTCAAATTGATTTCTAATAAAAAAATTTGTTTCTTTTGTATAAAGCTTATTTAAAAGCTTTTAGTGAATAGTTTTTTATAACTTTAGAGAAAAGGCTTTTCTTGAAATTATTTTAAAAGAAATTTTTTTATAAACTTTCGTTTAAAAAAAGCTCGTTCTTTGTCTTAAATTCTTAAAAAAAAATCATAAAAAAGCTTTTCTTGAAATTCTTAAAGAAAAAAACTTTTTTATAAACTTTTGTTTCTTTTTAAAATTACATTTTGTAAAGAAATCTTTTAACTTGATTTTATAGCTTTAGGAAAAAAGGAATGACAAGTTTTTTGTTAACTTAGTAAAGAAAAGCTTTAAGTGAAGATTAAGAGTACATAGTTAACTTTGGTTTATCTCAAAGTTTTAATTAATAACGAATAAGTTTAACGTTTCCAGTTTTCAACTGCAAAAGTTTTATATAAAAAAGACATATTTTTTTTTTAATTGAGAGAAGAGATTGAAAGTCGCAAATTTTGATTAGTTGTAGTTTTAAAGAATTGAGTGGCTAGTAAGACAACAGACTAACTACCCTGAATAACTTTTCTTGAGCTTATTTGGCTTTCAAAAAAAAGCACTGACATTGGCACTCAGTGGTGCTTTTTTATATGTTTTTAATTTTGTAAACATTTTAGCACATATATATGAAACATTTTTTAAGTTTTTTTTTCTAGTTTGTAAAGCTTATAAAGTTTTTCATTATTTTTTTTTGTGTGTGTGTTGTATGTAATTCAATAAAAACTCAAATTATGTATGAAAGAAAAAAATTCAAAAAAAGTATATAAAAAGAAACTTTACTTTGATTGTGATTAACAAAACTTGGTATATGGCTATTATTAATTATTGTTAAACACAAAGCTTAAAAAAAGCTTTTTCTTTTTTAAACAACACTTTAGGTTTGTTTTATTTTAGTTTTTTTTAAATTAATAACTAAGCGGCACCTTCCTTTTTGTTAATAATGCTTAACAATTTGTTATAAATTTATTATAAACAATTTATTGAGAACAACAATTAATTAGCATTTTTCAAAAAACAGTAGTTATCTGAAGGAAAAATCCCATTATGATGAACGATGCCAGCTGATTTGATACATAATGATTTGAAATGCCTTCTTTTTTTCACTTACCCGAAACAAAACTGAACAAAACACAAGAAAACAAAATAACAGAAAGTACAAATATAATAATTGGTTTTAAAATTCTAAATTAAAGAATGTTTATGTACAAAATAAAAGAAGAAAAAAAACAAACATATTTTACAAATATTCCCTTTTTTTGTTAAATTCAACAAAAAATAACTTTTCTTTACTAAACTCTTTTTTTTTAAATATTATATATATACTGTATGATTTTGTTTTTGTAACATACATAAAATAATTATGTTATTCAAATATCACAAGAAGAAGATGTTGCAAAGAAATACACAAAACTATAAAGTATATAATCTCTAAATTATCTTAAACAAAAAAGAAAGAAAACAAAAACAAACCGTATAACATATAAAATATGATGATGAATATGATTTTATTCAACTTTGGTTTTTAATGGATCATCTAAAGTGGATTTCGTCGTTTGCTGTTGATGAGACTGATTAATGTTAGATGAAGAGGAGAGGATAGTGTTGGCGGCGGCGGCGGCAGCGTTTGATGGGGATACATTAGTTGATATATCATTAACACATTCATCACAGACACGTACATCATCTAACCAACCACGATCAGGTACTGGTCGACGGGTTTTCGAGCAATCAGCACATACACCCTGACCACATTTGCGACAATGATGACGTTTACAATCACCACCTTTAAATGCTTTCTGAGGACTTTGTGGCGTATCGAGAGAGACATGAGCCAATGCCAATTCCTCGGCAGTGCCAAATTGCATTTTACAAATGTGACAGCGTACAGCTTCAGCATCTGGTACCCAGTAATCGGGTCGTGCAGTATCTTTAATAATTTCTATAAGAAAAAACACACACACACACGCAAGAAATGAAATAAACATAATCAATCTTTTACTTTTTTTTGAAAACTAAGGCTTCCAAATAAAAAACAAAGTTTTCTTACTAACCTTTGGTACATTCTATGGCAGCTGAAGCCACTTTACTAACCGTATTATATAATGTTTCACCACATTTTCGTACCGTTACATCTTCTTCTGCTATAATGCCCGCTGATGATGTAGTAGCATTAGCTGTCATTATTCCTGCCGAATGATTTGGAGAGTTATTATCATTATCAATAGTTTGTTGATCACATGCTATATATACACACACATCCATACATACACATACATATTATAGATTTTATTTGAAATATATAGTTTAAACTGTAAGTATACCTGGCATGCAATCTGGTTGCTGCAATAATTGCTGGCGACAATCACTGCAAACTCTTACATAATCGAACCATTTACGGGCAGGTACTGGCATACGATATTGACTGCAGGCATCACAGAAACCCTCACCACAGCCACGACAATGATGTTTACGCAAACCGGTTTTTTCAAAGTTTTTCTTACAAGAAAAGCAATACTGAGCGGAAAAATTAAAATAGAAATTAGCAAACAGCTTTAAAGGTCTTGAAATGCTCTACTTACTATTATTTCATTGTTGGGCTTCCAGTATTTGGGTGCCACCTTGTCGGCACACCATTCCTTTAAGGCTCCCGTAGGTTGTGACGAAAAATTTGTAAAAGCTTCACACACATACGAAACCTTATCTAAAACCATTTGTCCCGAATGCGTAGGACCTTTGGCCAACAGATTACTATCCTTCCAAACATGTACCGTTTGTGTACGTATAGCTTCACAATCTTGTGTACCATTCCAATATTTAAATGTACGCGCTATCTCACCACAATGTGGACAATTTATCGAACAGTGAGTCCAGCCATCAAGGCGTGTAACAATAACCTCACGACCATTATTATAACAAGATTTACAAAGTTCTACTTTGTTTTCGAATTGATGCTGATGTTGGCAGGGTTGGGAATTAAGATGTGATTCACCATCATGACCCATGGAACGTTGGCAGCGACGATTGCAAGAGGCACACAAGATGGGACAAGTGAAATACTGTTCGGGAAAGGGATTTATAGATTTTTCCGAAATTTCACCCGAAAATTTCTTATTCAAAGCATGCATAGCCTTGAATATAACATTGGGCGGTCGGGGTGAACGTACAGTGGTATTTTCTAAATCACAACGTAAAGCAAATATCAATTTGCTGTAATCAGTAGAGCCGCTTGAAGAGGTTTGTATGCCCACATAACGTAAAGAACTAAATGCTTTAATGTCATAATTTAAACGGGCAAAACTTTCACGCATTTTTTCCTCAGCACTTTCTTCGACGGCTGTAAACATATATAAGAAAATTAAAGATTTTAACAAAAAATTACAAAATAGAAACAATTACTAACAATTTTGCAAAGGTTTAGTGTGTCTAGTTTCATGAAAAACTATTACCGCTGGCCCTAAGTTAGCGGAGCCCTGCATAGACAACGATTGCAAGGCTTGAGAGAAATGCAAACAAAATGCTTTAGAAGCGGTGCCCAAAAACTCATACATATCACTGTGCAAACGCTCCGATCTAGTGCGATATATAACTATATCTGATATGGCTAAAACCTAAAAGAAAAAAAGATTTACTTTTTCTTTTACTTATTCATTAGTTGAAATTTAAACAAAATCATTCCACCTTAAGTAACATACGCATGCGTCTATTGCTTTGCGATGATGTAGAGAGTAAACCCTCTGTGTCTAAACATAATACACCCAATTCTGGCTGCATTGCCGCATACACACCTAGTGTACAGGAATTCTGTTCGGGTGATGTCTTAAACACTTCCTCTCCCTTGAAGAAGGCATGATTCATGGTATGTGATTTACCATCACCGGTATTGCCAAATATCGTAACCACTTTAATTTTGGCCGTATTGGAACATTTCAATTGTTTACAAAATAATTCTGGTGATGAAATGTGTAACTTTTCATTGCCATCCATAAGTAGAAATGAACGTTCTGTTGAATTGTCCGTAACATCATAGTCGGTAGAAGTAATTGTAATTGATTTAAAATCAGCATCACTGACAACATCAGGTTTTAAAGCTTCTTCCTAAATGAAGAGAAAAAAAGCAAAAAAAGGATTAGGGTTTCATTCATTTTTTTACTTTTTATTCAAAATTTTTCTTTTTTTTCAAATTTTTTCAATAATTTAGAATCTAATGGTATTCTTTTAGTTTTATTAAAGTTCAAGTTAAATATTACTTAAGAAAATCCTCTAACAATTAAAAACATTAATGATTAATCTCTTAATAATGTCTTTTTACACACTCTCTCTCTTTCTCTCTCTCTTTGTGTCATTCACACAAACACCCATTAAAACTAACCTCAGAGATGGGCTGCATAAATGCCATTTAGTTTCGTTAGAAAATTTTTAAAAACTTAATTTTGATTAAAAAAAAAATCACTAAAATTAACTTGTTTTATTGACATTTAATTGTTTGATTAAAAAAAAACAAAAATTTCACCATAAAATTAGCAAATGACTAATACCAACAACCAGTTAAGTTAATTTTGAAAATAAAAGGGAATTCTTTTCGTTTTTTTACATTTGTAAATGTATATAATAATGAAGTGGGATATTTTATTTAATATATATTTTTAAGTTTCTTTGTTATTAAAAAAATGCGCACATTCGCAATGACACAAAGTTAAAGACTGTTTTGTATATTTGTTTGTTCTCTTCTCTAAAACGAGTCAATACTACAAAATCTTATTTTTATTTTATTATTCTGCCGTTATTATTAAAAAAATATGAAAGAAAAATCTGTTGTTTTTGAAGCATGTTTACCACAACAAAATAGAAGAGTAATATTGTAATAATAAACAATAATTTAAAAAAGGAATATATAAAAATGGAGAAGAAAAAACCAAAATAAAAGTAATCAAATAAAAGAATTCTTATCTCTATAAAAAAACCCTTTTAATGATAAAAGATACGTGTTAAATATTTCTACTGCAAAAAAATTTAGTAATTCATTTACAATTTCATTTCTCAAATCATTGCATATAATAATAATTAAAAAAATTAAAATTTAAAAATAAGCTTTTTCTATCTTATGGACAAGTCATTGCACTGTTTGTTTGCCACATGGCGTAGACTAGGCCGGTTATAAACTGAATGCGCAATAAGATAAAAAACACAAATATTTTTTTTGTGTTAAATACTGTATACTGCAGGTTATTTATGTAAATTGAAAAACATTTTCAAAAGAACATACTCAAATTTTAACTGTTTGGAAACGGAAGTGAAATCATGTTAAGTGAAAATGAAAATGATATTGAAAATAATGTTAAGAATCAATTACAGTGGCAACTTTATAAAATGTATTATAAAAGCTAAATTTTATATAAACTTTAGAATATTTCTAGAAAAATATAGATTAGATTTAAAGACAAACTATTTAACTAAAGTCTAGTTCTGAAAAGAGACTAGTCTGTAAAGCACATTACAAACTAGATAAAACGCTCTAGTCGAGAGTACAAATCTGCCTATAGACTAGACTATGAAGTAAACAATAGTCCAGATTATACAATAGTTCAAAATATACATTATAGTCCAAATTAAAAACTTTTCTTTAAATACATTCCAAACTATAGCCTGTACACCAGTGTTTAGGCTAAACTATAATCCAGACTATATACCAGAATATAAACTAGAGTTTTAAATATAGAAGCCTTTAGTCCAGACAAGAGACTTAACTATAGTTCATATTACACACATATAGACTAGGAATAGTTAAGATTATAGAAAATAACATAATATAACTATAACAATGTAGAATCCGTAAAAAATGTAATGGAAATATTTGCATCATGTGAAAATACTCTACTAAATTCCAATCTAATGTTAATGCCATATTGTCTATACGATTAAGGCGTGCCTCCTGATCAACAAAAAACAACAACTGATAAGTGCAAAAATAAGAGCTCAGTTTAAATACAATACAAAACACATGATAATGATTTTGCCCACAGCTTATCATTTGCTAAACTATACGTAGTAAATCAAAGCTTATCACTCGACATTGTGCTGGAAAAGTTTGTTGTCCAGTTTACAACAGCACACAAAGAAAACAAAATAACAATAATATAGAACAAGAAAAAACTATTAATAAAACGCAATTTTAAATAAATAACATTACACACACACACTGACAAAGTTGTCTATAAAATGTTTGATCCATACAGTGAATTTGTAATTCCAGCTTACCTTGTAGAAGGTCAAAGAATCGTAAGGCTCCATAATGGCTGGTGTACCCTCCTGTTTGTTATCGATTTTAAACATTTTCCCCCCAAAAAAAACAAAATATTTCTATACTTTAGTAAATATTATTACTAATACAATAGTTAATGTTTTTATGGGTTTTGGCAGCTCACTTTTTTTTAAGGGGAGTTTCTTGGCAGGGGTCTTTTTGTTTTTGTTCAATACATTTCGTTTAAAAACAATGATTTTTCTTTTGTTTTTGCACTATTTTACACAACTGTTTTTAATTTCTCAGAAATTTATTGCTATACAAGCATGGTTTTTATTGTTTATTCTTTTAATATATCAAAAAGTTATTGTAATTACAATTTTTTATATTATATTCTTTATAGATGTGATAATTTTCAATTATTTTTAGAAATTATGCACAATTGCTATGCAATTACAACAAAAAAAACACAAACATTTCTAATAGACTACTAGAAAAACACTTTGTTGTATATATAAGTACTTAAGCGAAAAGTACTAAAAATTGCAGCCATGTTATTTGTTGACATAAAAAGTAGTAAGGTAAATTGTTTGTTTTTTCATTAAAAAAAATTTTAACTTTATGTAAAAATCTTTGTTAATTATATAGTTTTATTAAAAATTTTATTTATTTTATTGTTAATTATAAATCATCGTTTGTTTTTTGCTAAACAAACATTAAATGTTGCCATTTTCGTGCTTTTGGTAACGCGATAAGATACAATGGGTATTTATAAAGTTTTTTAAATTTTTATTGAAATGTTAAATATAATCAGAAAACCCGTCCGATATATTAGACGTTAAGTTCGTATTTGTATTTGTAAAATTATTCAAAATTGCTTCTTTTTGTTACCCGTTTTTACCCGTTTTAGAGTAATTTATGGTGCTTATGTTTTTCAATGATTTGGCAATACTACAAACATCTGTTTTATTTTTCTCTTTTTTTCTATTCTCTTCTCATTATTTCTCTTTTAATGCCATTTTCCATTAATCATTATTATAATAATTTTTCAGCGCTTGTGAAAACACACACTCCGTAGGAAAATCTTTGTATAATTGTGCAAAATTTTCCATTTTATTAATAGTTTTTAAAGAAAATAAAATTTTATTAAAAAGGTGCTCTCTCTCAAAACAAATCCAACCTTAAACAAACCGTCAATTTTATTATAAAACTTTAAACAAACAAAAGAAACGCAAAACTATTTTGAAGAAAAATTCTTTCTTTAGAAAAAAAAGAAGTCAAGTGTTTGCAAAAAAAAAATTGTATAGTTTTTCTTATTTTTCCTCGTTATCGTTATACAGAAAAAAAAGAGCTGTGTAGGAGTCGTTTATACAGCACCTGCCATAAATTGTACGTAAAACGTATAAATAGGGAGGGGACTAGTTGGTGTTTAGATAAAAAGTGTTAAATAAATTATAACTATCAATTGATTGTGTCCATACTACTAAGAAAAAAATAAATAAATATCGAGTGTGTGTAACCACTAAAGGCCGCATCATCATCATCAGTAGAGAACAACGTAACAGCAGTAGCAGCAAGTGAAAGGGGGTTGCCTTGTTTTAAGTGTTGGTCTGTTGATTAGATCATACTACAAACCAAACCACCACCACCACCACCCGTATGCCAGGTTTTCATTTCAATGAAATGGGCGAAATGGTGTTGGACGCAATTGATGATATTGGAGTGGTAGATGTTTACGATTTGGCCTCCGACATAGGCAAGGAGTATGAAAAGATTATTGATCGTTTTGGCACTGAAGCCGCCACTGGCCTTATGCCTAAAATCATTAATACATTGGAGCTGCTAGAGGCTTTGGCCACCAAGAATGAACGTGAAAATGCCACCATACAAGAGCTAAAAGATAAAATAGCTCAGTTGGAAAGTGAAAAATCAGAAAAAGCTGAATTTCGTCGCAGGTTTGAAAAAGAATTGGAAATGATTGAGGAACAATGGCGTACGGAAACAAATGATTTGGCCGATTTGGTGTCATCGTTGCAGGAGGAAAATAAACGTTTGATAAAACAAACTCAAGATTTGCAGTCTTCGTCGGCTCAGTCGTCTGGCTTGGGTGCCAGTCTAACGGAGAGTATTATAAGTATTACCAATAATGAATTGCACAGTGCTTTGAGCGATACACAAGTGTTGCAGCGTCTTAAGGAACAAATCTATAGACAACGAGATGAGTTAAAGGAAAAAGAAAGAGAATTGCAGAGTAAATATACGGAAATTGAACATGTAAGTAGGAAAGGATTGGACTAATTTTTTGTTGTTTGTTTTATATTGTGAGCGATTTTGTTTAGAGTGTTTTTCTGTGAAAGTGGAGATAATTCGATAACTTTTTTTTAAGATTTTTTAAAGAAATGTCTAGTTATCGAAAACTTTTCTGTATAAAAATCGAATTATCAATAACTTTTCAATAGAGAAGTTTGATATTTGTAACTTTTTTATATAAAAGTTTTGATATCGATAACTTTTCTATATAAATGTTGTGATATCGATAACTTTTCTATATAAAAGTTGTGATATCGATAACTTTTCTATAAAAAAAAGTTGTTATATCAATAACTTTTCTATAGAAAAGTTTTAATATCAATAACTTTTCTATAGAAAAAGTTCTAATATCGATAACTTTTTATAGAAAAGTTCTAATATCGATAACTTTTCTAAAGAAAATGACTGATCGTATAATTTTCTATTGAAAAGTTGTGATATCGATAACTTTTCTACAGAAAATACCTGATCGTTAAATTTTCTATTGAAAAGTTCCGTTATCGATAGCTTTTCTATAGAAAATGCCAGATCGTTAAATAATTTATATAAAAGTTCTTATATCGATAACTTTCCTAGAGAAAATGCCTGATATCATAATTTTTCTATAGAAAAGTCCTTTTATGAGTAACTTTGGTATAGATACCGATAACTTTTCTGTAGAAATGTCCTGATGTCGTTAAATTTTCTATACAAAGTCAAGTTAACGTTAACTCCTCTAAAAAAACTTCTGTTTTCGTTAAGTTTTCTATTGGAAAGTAATGTTAATGTTAACTTTGCCTTAATAAGTCAAGTAATCGATAAATTTTCATTAGAGATGTGTAGCTATCATTCAGTATTCTTTAAAAGGACAAAAAAAAAATCACTTTTCAATTAATATTCCTTTAGTTAAACTATTTTCCTCTCAATTTTCTTTACAAATCTGTGTCATTGTTAAAGGTTCATTTAGTTTTCCTTTTATGGCTTCATATTAAATAAGATGTCCTATAAAAGTTTTATGGTCACGTTTATTAAACAATTAGTTGTTATGTATGTACATCTTTACTACTTGCCCTTTAACAAAGTGACATTAATTAGCTTTAACTTTCTTTAACCCCCTACCTTACATTCGCCCCCTTTAAACACTTTACTATTAATATTAACCAGATGACCATACAAATGGAACGTTTTAAATCTTCGGGACGTGATACACGTCGTCGTTGTACTATGCTACAAACCCAGGTGAAAACTTTGTGTGAAGAACGTGCTGACTTTTTGGCTCAACTACAGGACCAGTGTCGTGAAATTAATAGTTTACGCAAACGTTTGGGTTTGGCTGAAAAAGATAATGAAGATTTGTATATGTCACATGATGACGATCCCAACGATCCGAATCGTCCACGTTATACTACTTTAGAGTTAAAAGAACTGATTAATGAACGCGATGAATTGTTAACAACAATTGAGAATTTGAATGAAGAATTGAGGGCATTAAAACCAACAGAAATAACAGCAAATGATTCAAGTTCAGATGATGATGATGATAATGATGATGGTGTGGGTGCAGAGGGTGGTGAAGATGAGGATAATGGTGAACATAATGGAACGTAAGTGTAATAAAAGTTAATTTAATATTTTGTGTTGTACATTTAGTTTTTTTCTTAGACCTCCTGAACATGATGCCCCAGTACAGGGCCCCTTACCCTTTGAACCCGATGATGCTCCCTGGAAGAAGTCTAATGAATCTGGTATTCGTAAATTGTAAGTTTTATTTTTTACTTTTTGTTTAAACAAATTAATAAAATTGATTTTTTCGACATTTCCAGCTTTCGCAAATTATTTTCCGATACTAATGATGGCAGCGCCCATAATCAAACCTTTCAAAAACGTTCCTTAGCCACCTTATCGAAAATGGCTTTATCGGCTACACCCTCAGCTAATGCTAATGTTAAGTAAGTCATGTTTAGATACATTTTTAAACAAACAAAAAAAACTATTTGAAACAAGAAAAAACAAACAAAATGACATAAACAAATCTTAAGCGAACTTAATGGATCAATTACAATTCTATGCTATAATTTCTCTGAAATTAAAAACCAAAAGACAAAAGATAAAAACAACTAATTAATACATACATACATTATAACATAACAATTTTTAACCACTAAACGATAAAATATTTTTTTATTTTTACAAACAAAAAAATATTTTTAAAAAATTAAGTTTTTAATGGAAGAAATATATATAAAACAATTTAATATTTATATTAAAAAAAGTAATGTTTAAAGTTAAATATCCTGCACTTAAAGAAGGGCATTTTTTTGGTTTTCTAGAGGAAATATTAAGTTATCGATAACTTTTAGTGGAGAAAAACTTAATTTATAAATTTCATAATCATAACGACATCTTTTCTTTATAAAAGTCGAAAGATTTTTACATTTTTAAAGTCATATTTTTTATAGAAAAGTCCTGATAACTTTGCTTAAACAGGGGAAGTTATCGATAACTATTTAAAGATGTCATAATATCAATAACTTTTCTAGAGAAAAAATCAAGTTATAGATAACTTTTTTTCAGAAAAATCAAATCATTGTTAATTTTTTTAGAGAAAAATTAAGTTATCGATAAATTTACTTTATAAAAGTCAAGTTATCGATATCGTTCGTTAGAAAAGTGAAGTTATCGATAACTTTTCTTGAAAAAAATCAGACTGAATAAAGTTTTCGATAGCTTTTCTATATGAAAGTTAAATTATCTATATCTTTTTAAAATGTAAATGAAGTTATCGATAATTTTTTTAGAGAATACTTGATTTTTTAAATAAAAAAGTTATCAATATTAAAAATCAAGCTTTGGACAACTTTTCTGAAGAAAAATTAAGTTATCGATAATATTTTAAGAGAGAATTAAGTTATTGTTAACCTTTCTATAAAAAAGTCATGCTATTCATAACTTTTTTAGTGAAAAATGAAGTTATCGATAACTTTTCTATCTAAAACTCGAGTTATAGTTAACTTTTTAAAAAATAAATAGAGTTATCGATAATTTTTATAGAGAGAAGTTATGGATATCTTGAGTTTTTTAAAGAAAAAGTTATCAATATAGAAAAATCCAGTTTTGGACAACTTTTCTGTAAAAAAATTAAGTTATCGATAACATTTTAAGAGAAAAATAAAGTTATCCTTAATATTTCAATACAAATGTCATGTTATCGATAATTTTATCCGAAAAAATCATGTTATCGATAACTTTTCTAAAAAAATATCAAGTTATCGATATCTTTTAAAAAATTAATGGAGTTATCGATTATTTTTCTAGAGACAAACGTCTCTATAGAAAAATTAAGTTATCGATAACATTTAATATCAATAACGTTTCTGTAAAAACATCTAGTTATCGACATTTTTTCTATGGAAAAGACAAGTTATCAATCACTTTTCTATAGAAAAATCAAAATATCACAATTTTTCTATATACAAGTCATAATATCGATAAGTTTTCTATTGAAATTTGCTGATATCGATATCTCTATAAATATGTTATCGATAACAAAAATTTTTTGTAGAAGAATTTTTCCATAGTTTTTCTCTAGAAAAGTTAAAGTTTTCAAGTTGTCAAGTTTTCGATAACTTTCATATAGAAAAGTCATAATATCGATAATATTTGTATGTATAGAAAAATAATGATATCGATAACTATTCTATATAAAATTCAAGTTATCGATAACTTCTCTATAGAAAATCATATTTTCGATAACTTTTATATAGAAAATCATATTATCGATAAGTTTTATATGGAAATGTCATGAAATCAATAACATTTGTATAGAAAAGAAATGACATTGATAACTTTTCTGTCTTAGATAAAGTTATCGATAATTTCTCTATATTATATTCAAGCTATCGATAACTTTTTTTTATAAAATCATATAACCACTTAATTTTCTATAAAAAATTTATGATATTGATAACTTTTTGATAGAATAATCAAGTTATCGTTAACTTTGCTTTAAAAAGTTAAATTATTAATGACTTTTCTATTGAAAAAACTCAAGTTATCGATAAAATTTTCTGTAGAATAGTGAAATGATCGATTAGTTTTGTTAAGTGAAGTAAAGTTATCGAAAACTTTTGTATAGAAAAATCATGATATCGATAACTTTTGTATAGAAAAGTTATGATAACGATAACTTTTCTATATAATATTCAAGTTATCGATAACTTTTTTTATATAAAATTATATTAAAACGAACTTTTCTTCAAACAAAATTTAAGATTTTGATAACTTTTCAACGAAAATTCAAGTTAACGATAACTTTTCTGGTGAAAAGTTAGAAAAATCATAATATCGATAAGTTTTCTATATAAAATTAAAGTTATCGATAAATTTTTTATATAAAATCATATTATCACGAACTTTTCTTTAAACAAAATTTAAGTTAATGATAACTTTTTAACGAATAATCGAGATAACCATAACTTTTCTTTTGGATGTTCATTTGAACAATAAAATTCAATAATTATTTTTTAAGAAAAGTTTATTTTTTTGACAAATTTTAAATTTTATTACAAAAAATTGTGTTTTCTTTAACTTGCCTTTAGAAAACTCCAGTTATTTATTCCATGACTATGATTTTTTTTTAACAAATTATTAGGTGGAGGTTATAATTTATTAATATTTTTTTTACTAAAACATATTTTAAAATTAACCAAACAATTTTAACTGTTATTAACTAAAATACACTTTTAAAACAAACTAAATTTTATAAAAAAAAACAACAAAATCTGCAACCATAATATAAAGAGTGAAATTTTTAAAACAAACTTTGAAAATTTAAAGAATTTGACAAAATTTTATGGACTTTAAAACAAAAGAAAACAAAAAAACAAACAATTATTTTAAACAAATTTAAATGTTACTTAAATATTATATATAACAAAAAAAAAAGTAAAGGAAATACAAAAACAGTTTAAATTATTACAAAAAAAAATTAATAATAAAAGGTCTTAACAAAAAAACAGCCTTGATTTAAAAGAAAAAGAAAAAAATAAGCCTTAATTAAAAGAAATACAAAAACAAAAAGAAGAAAACATATAAAAAAACTGTTAAAAACTATTGGAGCTTCCAAACTTAATTTTTCTAAAAAAAAAAACTATTTTTTCTGTTGTGGTCTTAGTTAATTTTCATTAAAAACTTTGTAAAATCTATGAATTTTTTTCATAAATTAAAACATTTTGTTAGACCTTTACAAAAAAAAACACACAAAAACTGAAAAATTAATAAAATAAAAAGAAATTTCAATTAGTAGCTGTACTGACTATATAGTATAAACCAAATCCCAAAATTTAGTTGTTTTGCTATTTAGCTCTATAGATGATTATATATTAAATATTATACAAAATAAATATTTTACAAAATTAACATTTTTATATCTTTTTAAACAACAAACTTTTCTTTTTTTATAAACAATTAAGTAGCATTGTTAAAATTATAAACAATTTAATGATTTTTAGCACAAAAATATTGATATATATTAAAAAAAAGAAATAATCTGTTGCATTTTTTAAACAAAAAAAAGTAGTTACAACTAAAACAAATATTATCATATATTAAAGGAAATAACAAAAGTTTTTTTATAAATTTTTTTTCATAATTTGCTAAAATTTCTTTTCTATTTATTTATACTTTTTCAAGCTTGACTTTAAAGCTTTTTTTTATAATTTTTGTTGTCTTTTTTTTTGGTATTTAATTTATTTGTTTGTTTTTATATTTTCTTTATTTTTTGTTTCTTTCGTTTTCTTACAGCACTTTACAATATTACAGGTATTATTAAAAACTTATAAAACAATAATAAAACAACAGCTCACCTCTAATATTACAAAAAGAAAAAACACACACATTCCTAAAGTTAAAAAAATTAAAAATTCTTTAACGAATATTCACGAATCACTGCATTTCATGTTAAAACAAAAGAAAAAAAAAACATCTCAAAACAAAAATTCATATTAAAACATTCTTAAGAAAAAAGAAAATCATAAATACAAAAGAAATTTAAAAAAAACATATCAGTTTGTCTAAGAAAATAGTTTTTTAATTCTAAACAAAAAAACAAATTAAATTCCAAAAAGCTCTCTCTTTTAAATGAAATAAATTTTCAATATTCTCGTTTTTTTTTAAATAAGTCACACACACTGTGCCAAAGATTTTTTACAATTTTTTTTAAATATAAGTTTTGTATAACCACTCAAAACAAATTCATTTCATTCATTTACTTATATCATTGTCATTTAACATATTTTTTGTTTGTTTTATTCATAACTTTTTAAACGTGATCTTAGTTTTTAAATTAAACTCTTTTTTTTTTGTTTGTATATAATTTATTTCTTAATTTAGTTATATTTTCTTTAATACTTTAATTTATCTTAATTAATCTTAATGTTACTTTAGTTTATTTAAAAAATCTTTTTGTTTGTTATTTATTTGTTTGGTTTTCGAATTTCTATACATTAAAATATAATTAATCAATTAACAATTAATGTTGTATAGTTGTAACGTTGTAAGTCATAAAAAATTCAAATAACCTTTTTGGAAACAAAAACCAAACCATAATAAAAAAATTACAACATACAACGATACAACTGTACAACACCTATTGTGAATTGAACAAATATTTATTACAAAATTTTGTGTTTTATTACAAACGAAAAGAAAGAAAAAAACACAAGCGTTAAAAACTGAAACCTTTAAATTTTATTATTATATTAAAAGAAAAAAAACAGAAAAAAAATATATTTATATGATAAACAAAAGAAAAAAAAATTATTATTATTACAAAAATACATAAAAATTATACAAAATTATAAATTATACAAAATAAAACGAAAATAAATTATAAAGAAACAAAACAAAAAAAAACTATTGAAAATTGTATCACAATAAAAATTATTAAAAATAAATAAATATTTGAATATTTAATTTAGAAAGAAAAATAAAAAACTAGAGTTTTATTAATAAAAACAAAAAAATCCCTAAACTAAACCTCTAAACGAAAAAAAACACTAAACTAATACCGAAAACCGCTTAAATTACAAGTTAAAGTAGAGACTACAGCTGGCAACACCAATTTAGTACACATTGTAACAACAAATATACAATTTCTAAACAAATACTACCAGTATGTGGGGATTTGTCATCAAATTGGGGATTTCAAGTCTTTTTTTTGGGTATAAATGAATTTCGTTTTATACACGTCGTACATTTCTTACCGGGACGATTTTGCTAAGTTATCCCACCTCTAAGTAGCATGCTTAGTTCATATAAAAAACGGCTAATGAAAATTTAGCTCAGCCTCAGCCAAAAATAGTGATAAGTATAACAAAGTGTCATCCTAAACAAAATAGTGGCAGCACCACAAACAAATATTAGCAAAATTAACAACCCGTTTTTGTAATGACACCCCAAGAGTGGCAACATTATACAAAAAAACATAGTGACAGCTTCAACAAAACAATACTGGCAACCTCCAAAACTAAGACGTTATTTCTCATAAGCAAAGACAACATCCTTCATAAAAACTGGCAACACTAAAAATCAAAGGTTTACTACAATAATGACATCTTCACATCATATTGCGAAAAGAATAAAAGAAGTAAAGACACATTTTATTAAAAACAAAAACAAGATTTTATATTAATTATCATTTCAATTTCCGATTTCCTACACTAAAAATACAATCACTTACTTCCCGAGAAACAATAACAAAACATTAATTTAATTTTTTGCTTACTACATTTTGCTTGTTACTCTCTGTTTAATTTACATAAAACAATCAAACCGATTACATATTAATGTTAAGACATATTAATGTTACACTTGCATAAACAACAAACATAAATAAAAACTCTCATTAGTTATGTTATTGTTTCTCAATAATACTCTTTATTAAATAAAAGAACATATATACACACATGTGTCATTAAATACAAATTCCTTTACTTAGTTTGTTGTTGTTTTTTTGTTGGCTTGTTAATGCATGTTTTTTTGCACTTGTCATTACTTCTTGCTATTCCTTCAATTTAGTTTAAAGAAAGCAATCAATCAGATCACGCGTTAATTTTAAGACGTAATTTAATAGAAGTGTTAATGTTAAATTAATAAAAAGACGAATAATAATAAAAGTTAATATTTAAAACTTAAAAATTATTAAATTAATAGTGTTAATTAATGTGTGTGTAGTTCTTAATAAAAATTGCAAGAAAAAGGGTTTTCAAACAGAAGGTTACCGGCAGCCATGTCCGGGTAAGTAACTCATATTGCTTTTGCTGTAAAAAATGTTTTGGAACAAAATATTTTGGATTTAAAATGTTAATGGAATAGTATATTTAACAAATATAAAACTATTTTGGTTAATTGATAATATTTAATGAAAAAAATAATATATTTCGTTAAATGAATTTTGTTGGTATTTGCTACGTCATTTTTTTCCTTATTTTTTTGCATTGTGTATGAAGTGTGTGTCTGTTTTTAACATTTAATAAAGGAACAGTGATAATTATTGTTGTTGTTTTGTTATTGTGACATCATAGGCAAAGCAAGTACAAACAGTACATGTAAAATCTTGATTTGATCTGTTTTGTTTACATTGTGTATGAAGTGTGTTTGTTGTTGTTTTGAACATTTAATAACGGCACTGTGAGAATAATTGTAATCATTTTTTTGTTATTGTGACGTCATGGGCAAAGCAAGCACAATCAAAACACAAATATTAAATGGAATTTATTTTACTTGCTGTTGTTGTTCTCTTTATGCAATTGCTTTGTTTACCATTTTCACTTGTTGCTCTGCTGTTAATTTAGTTTTAAGAAAGCAATCAATCAGATCACGCGTTAATTTTAAGACGTCATTTTATTAAGTTGTTAAAAATCGAATAAAAATGTATTAATAGTTAATATTTAAAGTAAAAATTATTAAATATATATAAAATTAATAGTGTTTAGTGTTATTTTGAAGACATAAAAGTAATGTTTATAAAATAAAAGTTGTTATCAATACCAGAAGCAGCAGCCGGGTGAGTAACTCATATTGATTTTGTTAGAAAAAGTGTTCCGGAACAGAATATTTTGGACTAAAAATGTTATTTAAGTAGTTTATTTAAGAAATATAAAACAATTTGTGTTAATTTGTTAATATTTAATAGAAAAGAATTAATTTAATTTTTCAATACAATTTGTTAGTGTTCGCTACGTCCTAGTTTGTTCTGCGTTTTTTGCATTGTGTATGAAGTGTGTGTGTATTTGTTCTAGTTTTTAACCATTTCTACGTCACACTAATTATAATTGTTATTGTTTTTTAGTGATTTATAGAGTTATTCGTTTTTTAATAATGACGTCATAGACAAAGCAAACACAATCAAAACACAAACATAAAATGCAAATTATTTTACTTGCAGTTGTTGTTCTCTTCTTGCAGTCGCTTTGTTTACTTCTTTGACTTGTTGCTCTTCTGTCAATTCAGTTTTAAGAAAGCAATCAATCAGATCACGCGTTAAATTTAAGACATTTAATTAAATTGTTAAAAATCTTATATGCATAAATAGTTAATATTTAAACTAAAAATTATTAAATTTATGTAAAATGAATAGTGTGAAGTGTAATTTTGAAGTTATTAAAGAAATTTTTATAAAAAAGTTGTTTTCAATACTAGAGGCGGCATCCGCCGGCCGTAGCCGGGTGAGTAGCTCTTATTGGTTTAGCTGTAAAAAGTGTTCCGGAACAGGATTTTTTAGACTTAAAATATTATTTGAATAGTGTATTTAACAAATATAAAACAATTTGGGTTAATTTGTTAATATTTAATAGAAAATATTGCTATTGTTTTTGTTCTCATCTTGCAATTACTTTGTTTATTTTTTTTACATTGTGTATGAAGTGTGTGTGTTTGTTCTTGTTGTTAACCATTGTTTTTTAGTGATTTATAGAGTTGTTCGATTTTTTATTATGACGTCATAAACAAAACAAGTACAATCATAATACAATCATTAAATGCAAATTCGTTTACTTGCTGTTGTTGTTCTCTTCTTGCAGTCGCTTTGTTTACCTCTTTCACTTGTTGCTCTTCTGTCAATTTAGTTTAAAGAACGTAGTCAATCAGATCACGCGTTAATTTTAAGACGTCGTTTAATTAAATTGTTAAACATCTTAAATAAATAGTTAACATTTAAACTAAAAATTATTAAATAAATGTAAAATGAATAGTGTGAAGTGTAATTTTAAAGCTATTAAAAATTTTTTTTTAAAAAAGTTGTTTTCAATACCAAAGGCGGCAGCCTCCGGCCGTAGCCGGGTGAGTAGCTCATATTGGTTTTGCTATAAAAAGTGTTCCGGAACAAGATTTTTTAGACTTAATATGTTATTTGAATAGTGTATTTTACAAATATAAAACAATTTGGGTTAATTTGTTAATATTTAATAGAAAATATTGCTATTGTTTTTGTTCTCATCTTGCAATTACTTTGTTTAATTTTTTTTACATTGTGTATGAAATATGTGTGTGTTTGTTCTTGTTGTTAACCATTTCTACGTCACACTAATTATAATTGTTATTGTTTTTTAGTGATTTATAGAGTTATTCGATTTTTTATTATGACGTCATAGACAAAGCAAGTACAATCATAACACAAACATTAAATGCAAATTCTTTTACTTGCTGTTGTTGTTGTTCTCTTCTTGCAGTCGCTTTGTTTACCTCTTTCACTTGTTGCTCCTCTGTCAATTTAGTTTAAAGAATGCAGTCAATCAGATCACGCGTTAATTTTAAGACATTTAATTAAATTGTTAAACGTCTTAAATAAATAGTTAACATTTAAACTAAAAATTATTAAATAAATGTAAAATGAATAGTGTGAAGTGTAATTTTAAAGCTATTAAAGAATTTTTTATAAAAAAGTTGTTTTCAATACCAAAGGCGGCAGCCGCCGGCCGTTGCAGGGTGAGTAGCTCATATTGGTTTTGCTGTAAAAAGTGTTGCGGAATAGAATTTTTTGAACTAATAATGTTATTTGAATAGTTAGTATGAGAAACATAAAACAATTTTGCCTTATTTGTTAATAATTCAAACAAAAAAATAAATTTTCCATAAAGTCAATTTGTTCGTATTTACTACGTCATGATTTGTTCTCCTTTTTTGCATTGTATATGAATTTGTGTGTGTTTGTTGTTGTTTTTAACATTTAACAACGGTATAGTGAGAATATTTGTAATTGTGACGTCATGGGCAAATCAAGCACACACATTAAATACACATTCATTGACATACTGTTGTTGTTGTTCTCTTCTTGCAGTCGCTTTGTTTACCTCTTTCACTTGTTGCTCTTCTGTCAATTTAGTTTAAAGAAAACAATCAATCAGATCACGCGTTAATTTTAAGACGTCAATTAATTAAATTGTTACAAATCGAATAAAAACCTATTAATAGTTAATATTTAAAGTAAAAATAAATAGTGTGAAGTGTAATTTTAAAGTTATTAAAGAAAATTTTATAAAATAAAAGTTGTTCAGTACTAGAGGCGGCAGCCGCCGGCCGTAGCCGGGTGAGTAGCTTCATATTGGTTTTGATGTAAAAAGTATTCCGGAACAGGATTTTTTTGATTTAAAATATTATTTGAATAGTGTATTTAACAAATATAAAACAATTTTGTTTAATTTGTTAATATTTAATAGAAAATATTGCTATTGTTGTTGTTTTCATTTTGCAATTACTTTGTCAGAGGCGGCAGCCGCCGGCAGTAGCCGGGTGAGTAGCTCATATTGGTTTTGCTATAAAAAGTGTTCCGGAACAAGATTTTTTAGACTTAAAATGTTATTTGAATAGTGTATTTAACAAATATAAAACAATTTGGGTTAATTTGTTAATATTTAATAGAAAATATTGCTATTGTTTTTGTTCTCATCTTGCAATTATTTTGTTTAAATTTTTTTACATTATGTATGAAATGTGTGTGTTTGTTCTTGTTGTTAACCATTTCTACGTCACACTAATTACAATTGTTATTGTTTTTTAGTGATTTATAGAGTTGTTCGATTTTTTTATTATGACGTCATAGACAAAGCAAGTACAATCATAACACAAACATTAAATGCAAATTCGTTTACTTGCTGTTGTTGTTCTCTTCTTGCAGTCGCTTTGTTTACCTCTTTCACTTGTTGCTCATCTGTCAATTTAGTTTAAAGAATGTAGTCAATCAGATCACGCGTTAATTTTAAGATATTTAATTAAATAAATAGTTAACATTTAAACTAAAAATTATTAATTAAATGTAAAATGAATAGTGTGAAGTGTAATTTTAAAGCTATTAAAGAATTTTTTATAAAAAAAGTTGTTTTCAATACCAAAGGCGGCAGCCGCCGGCCGTAGCCGGGTGAGTAACTCATATTGGTTTTGCTGTAAAAAGTGTTGCGGAACAGAATTTTTTGAACTTATAATGTTATTTGAATAGTTAGTATGAGAAACATAAAACAATTTTGCCTTATTTGTTAATAATTCATACAAAAAATATATTTTTCCTTAAATGCAATTATTTACTACGTCATGTTTTTTTCTCCTTTTGTTTGCATTGTATAAGAAGTTTGTGTGTGTTTGTTTGTGTTTTTAACATTTAACAACGGTACAGTGAGAATATTTGTAATTGTGACATCATGTGCAAAGCAATCACACACATTTAATACACATTCTTTAACATACTGTTGTTGTTGTTCTATTTTTGCAGTCGCTTTGTTTACCTCTTTCACTTGTTGCTCTTCTGTTCATTTAGTTTAAAGAAAACAATCAATCAAAACACGCGTTTATTTTAAGACGTCATTTAATTAAATTGTTAAAAATCGAATAAAAACGTATTAATAGTTAATTTTTAAAGTAAAAGTTATTAAATAAATATAAAATTAATAGTGAAAAGTGTAATTTTAAAGTTATTGAAGAAAATTTTATAAAATAAAAGTTGTTTCCAATGCCAGAGGCAGCTGCCGCCGGCCGTAGCCGGTAAGTAAACTCAAATTGGTTTTGCTGTAAAAAGTGTTCCGGAACAGAATATTTTGGACTAAAAATTTTATTTGAATAGTTTATTTAAGAAATATAAACAATTTGTGTTAATTTGTTAATATTTAATAGTAAAAATATAATTTAACTTTTCAATACAATTTGTTGGTGTTCGCTGCGTCGTGATTTGTTATGCCTTTTTTGCATTCTGTGTGAAATGTGTTTGTTCTTGTTTTTTTTGTAGCAATTTCTACGTCACACTGAGTATCAATAATTGTTGAGTGAGTTTCTTTTTTATAATGACGTCACAACACAAACATTAAATGCAAATTTTCTTTCTTGCTGTTGTTGTTGTTCTCTTTATGCAATTGCTTTGTTTACCTTCTTCACTTGTTACACTTCTGTTAATTTTTTTCTTGTATATGAAGTTTGATTGTTTGTTGTTGTTGTTTAGTGATAACGAAATGTCAGTGAGCATAATTGTTTGTTGTTGTTTTAAATTTGTTGATGGATTAATAGAGTTGATTGTTTTGTTGCTCTAACGTCATGATTGTGAGCGAAGCCAACACTCAATACAAATATAATAATAAAGTAGTAGTTGTTGTTTTTTTGGTTTTGATTAAGTTTGCATTATTCGTAGGGTGTTTTTTTTATTGTTTCGTTATCATTGTGGGTGAATGAAGTTTAGATATGAATGAATGTTGATTGATTTTGTTTTATATTTGTTTGTTTTTAAAATTTGTTTGTTTAACTGTTAGTTTTTTGGAAAATTTCGAAAAAATGCTTCAAAAAAAGTAATAATAAAACATAAATTTAAACTAGAAAACCTAATTCTTTTAGTGAAAAATTTAAAGTTTTATCTTAAATCGATTTTTTTATAAATTTCTAATTTTTAGTAAAAATCAAATTTTTAGTAAAAATCAAATTTTTAGTAGAAATCAATTTTTTAGTAAAAATCAAATTTTTAGTAAAAATCAAATTTTTAATAAAAATCAAATTTTTAGTAAAAATCAAATTTTTAGTTAAAATCAAATTTTTAGTTAAAATCTAATTTTTAGTAAAAATCTAATTTTTAGTAAAAATCAAATTTTTAGTAAAAATCAAATTTTTAGTTAAAATCAAATTTTTAGTAAAAATCTAATTTTTAGTAAAAATCTAATTTTTAGTAAAAATCTAATTTTTAGTAATAATCTAATTTTAAGTAAAAAACAAATTTGTAGTAAAAATCTAGTTTTTATTAAAAATCGAATTTTTACAAAAAATCGAATCTTTTTTTTATTAAAAATCAAATTTTTGATAAAAATCTAAAAAAAAAATATTTTAAAATTTAGTTTTTTATTTAAAAACTATTCTTAGTAAAAAATCTTATTTTTATAAAAATTATTAAATTTTGTGTATAAAATTCAATTTTTATTTAAAATCATTTTTTTATTAAAAATCAAATTTTTGTCAAAAAAATTTTTTTATTAAAAATAAAATTTTTAGTCAAATTCTATTTTCTGGTAAAAAGTTAAATTTCTATTTAACTCAAATTTTTTTAGTAAAAAAGTTATTTGAAAACAAAAACAAATATTTTTTTTTGAACCACCCCCTATTAAGTCTTCCTAGTTGCAAACCAATTTGTGGAAGTCTTGAACATTTATCAACGTACCCGTATTAACGGTCATAGTTAAAATAATAATCAATAGCTGGTTTTACTTTTAGCTAAGCCACATACTCTTTCCCTGACAACAACTTTGTTTATGTATTTTTAGCTAAGACACATTATACATTCATACAATTATTGTGACAAATGGAAGCATACTAATTTAATTTCCTTTTCCTGTTCTCATTTCAGGTTTCCTTTGAGTTAAAAATGGCTGCCTAAACCGCAAGTATCACAAGTTTTTGAGTGTTAAAAGCGGAAAAAGTGAAGTGATTAAAGTGTTTTAAGTGTTCTAAAGTGTAAATTGCCCTTAAAGTAAAATATGGCCTTTAAAAAAGTGTGAAAAAGTGTTTAAAAAGTGTTTTATAAAGGTTGGTTTTCGGAACGTCGGTTCGGTCTCAGTATTTGTGGTGATTTGCTTATAATTTCGAGAGAAAATATTTCACGGTTACGTTGTATTTCGTTTGTTAATTTAACGGTTACGATAAACCTTCCATAAGGAAAATAACGCGACTTTAAATCGTATTTAAACGGTTACGGGTACATGTTTACGTAAATGTTAGAAAAGTAACGCGACTTTAAAACGCAGTGATAATTAATAATAACGCGATTTTAAATCGTAATTGATCGGTTACGAAATGTTTACAAGAAAGTATAGTTTAGTATTAAGGCGCGACTTTAAATCGAATTATCATAATCAACCTTATAGAAAAAAAAATCAGTGTAAATGTATGTCAATAAAAGTAGTTTGTAAAGGGCAGTGAAAAAATTAAAAGAAAAATAAAATTTGTATATAATAAAGAAGAATCTAATTATAAAATCTCATCAGTCATCCCTTCAAACAACAGCACTTGGGTAAGTTTAATTTAATTAAGTTTTTAGCAAATTTCCTATTTTCCAAATCAATTAAGACTTCAATCTTTATTTAAAACACTTCTCCAAACAAGGGCTTTTAGTTTAATATTTCCCAAAAATCACATTTAATTGAAAGTGTTAGAAATATTTTAACGTTTAGACAGTAGTATTTGCATTAGTTATTAATTTCCAAGATAGATGGTGTAGTTGAGGTCGCAAGAACAGTTTTGGTAGATAATTTACTTTCATTATTACTTTTCTCCGAGAACATAAACTGTATGAGTATGACCAAATAAGTAACAATTGCCGCAACCATCTAGAACAATGAAAAATTGAAGAAATGTTTAAGTGAATCTAAGTTCTATTGTTAATTTGTACTTACACTTCCTAATAAACTTAAATTCAAGCTAAAGAACTCTTTAGCCGTTATTACAAAACGCTGATGTAAAGTTTGTACCGAAAACTCACTAACCAAATCATTGTAGAATTTGGCGCCCAAAGGTTTAACCAATTTCGCGATCAAACAACCGATGTAACGACTCTGAAAAGAAACTTTAAAACTAATGTTTTAAACTAATCAAAATTTTTCATAATTTTACCTCATAATAACACTCTTCAGCATACCAACATATGATGGTTAATAAAATAAAAGCTAATAAAGCAAAGGCAGCATTCTGTAAAAGTCCATAATAGTCTCTACCCTGACTAAGAACAGCCAATAAAATCCAATAGGTATTGCAAACAAAATCTACAAAAAATACTGCCGTCGAAGCCAATATAGACCAACCATAGGCTGCATTGAATATTTTTATTGTAGAATAAATCTCATTATAACAATTTTTTATAACTAACAATAATTGTTCATCTTCTTCTTCCTCATTGAAGGATGTTACCATAATTACTTCACACTTTTCATAATTATTTAAATATTTAAAAACTCTTTTTAAATTACGTTCACCCATACTATTAAGTGATTTGCGTATCACTAAAGTGTAATAACTTAAATACACTAAACCAGTTAAAAATTCCAAAGTTCTAAATTGTAAAGCTAAATAACTTTGCAGCGAACGCCAATACAATAGACTAGCTGGTGATTTGGTCTCAAATGTAGTCCACATTATAATGCCATGACCACATGTCAACAGTATTATAACACCCAAGACTATACAGCTCATTCTCATACCAGACATGCCTGCATTTTGAGCCTTCTTTAGCTCTCCTTTTAAAGCGTTACTAATATTGTTAAAATTTTCATATAATTCTAAACGATATTTTCGCATATTCCATGCTTCAGCTAGCACTATTAAGTGACCCACCATATGCGTAAAATAGAGTATGAAACTTACTAAACCATCTAGACTATGCTCATCTCCGAAAATATCATAAATTATAGCCAGATAAGTAGACCAGGCAATTTCACAACACCATAGAAGTATAAATACTTGATATAACTTATAGCTTTTGGTGAATGGAGATAAACCAAATATCCAGTAGCCCAAATACATTAATATTATGGCAGTACGATATATTTTATTTTTATTATATTTATAATTTTTTATAAAAGTATCCAAACTCATGGCGAAACACCGACCTTATCCTTAAGTGATAGAATGTCTAAGAAGTTTTGGGGTTTTATAGGTTTTTATCAATAGGAAAATTGTACTTTTAAAATTTGCTTAATCAGGGTAATTTATTTAGCAATTAAAGTTATTAATTGATTTGTATATTTAATTGAAATCTATTAAGGTTTGGTTTCCTTTATAACACTATCTCTCTTACTCTCTTAAACCCTATTAAGGTTTTGATTACTTGTTTCTTTATCTCTCTCTCTCGCTCTTGAATCAGATAGTTAACGGGACTAGATCTATTCTAGGGTTTTATAAATCGACTTTCAAATAATCGAACAATCGATTTTTTGTTGAAAAAAGTCGAAAAGTCGATGTCGACTATTTTGTTCCAAAAAAGTTGATAATTCGACTATCTCTCTTCCTCTCTTAAATTCTATTAAGGTTTTGTTTACTTGTTTTTTATCTCTCTCTCGCTCTTGAATCAGATTGTTAACGGAACTAGATCTATTCTAGGGTTTAATAAATCGACTTTCAAATAATTGACTATTTTGTTCCAAAAAAGTCGTTAACTCGACTATCGTCTGTGAAAAAAGTCGACTTTGGAAATAAAGTCGAAAAGTCGGAAATACATAGTCAAAAAGTCAAAAAAAATCGAAAATAGTCGAAAAAAGTCGGAAAAAGTCGAAAATAGTCTGAAAATGTCGGAGAAAGTTCAAAAAAGTCAAAAAAAGTCGAAAATTCGAAAATAGTCAAAAAGTCGGAAAAAGTCGGAAATAGTCGAAAAGTCAAAAATAGTCACAAAGTCGAAAAAAGTCAAAAAGTTAAAAGGTTGGAAAAAGTCGAAAATAGTCGGAAAAAGTCAAAAAGACAGAAATAGTCAAACAGTCGAAAATAGTTGAAGAAGTTGAAAATCGTCGACAAGTCTGAAATAGTCAAAGAGTCGAATAAAGTTGGAAAAAGTCGAAAGAAGTCAAAAAAGTCGAAAATCGAAAAAAAATTCCGGAAAAAGTCGAAAATCGTCGACAAGTTTTAAATAGTCAAAAAGTCGAAAAAATCTAAAAGTCGAAAAATGTCGAAAAAAGGCGAAAATAGTCCGAAAAAGTCAAAAAGTGGAAAAAAGAAAAAATAGTCAAATATTCGAAAATTGATAAAAAGCCGGAAAAAGTCAAAAATCGTCGACATGTCTGAAATAGTCAAAAAGTCGGAAAAAGTCGAAAATCGAAAAAAGCCGGAAAAAGTCGAAAATCGTCGACAAGTCTAAAATAGTCAATAAGTCGGAAAAAGTCGAAAATACTCGGAAAAAGTGAAAATAGTTTCAACTATAGAACCCTAATCTATTCTCACACTTTCTTTAACCCTTAATGACTATTTTAAAGCTCATTGTAAAAGTCGTTTACACCTGGCCATAAATATTCAATAACAATCTCATTAACAAATATAGTTTTGTTTTTCGTTTTTTAAGATTTAAATCTTTATTTAATTGTTATTTAGTTCATAACTTCAAACAGATTTTATTCAATTGAAAGAATTATTTACTTTTGCGGTAACATTATCAATTAAACCTTTTAAAATTAGCGAATAAGCAGATATATTTGTATTATTTATAATGTCAAAGGCAGATGTATTTGTAGATGGTGTTGTTGAGGTTACAAGGCCAGTTTTGGTGGTTAATTTACTTTCATTATTACTTTTCTCGGTAAACATAAACTGTATGAGTATAACCAAATAAGTAACAATAGCAGCAACCATCTAAAATAATGAAGAAATAACACACAAGTTAAAATTGCACATGAAGCTACTGTTAATTTACACTTACACTTCCCAATAGACTTAAATTCAAGCTAAAAAACTCCTTAGCCGTTATAATAAAACGCTGATGTAAAGTCTGTACCGAAAACTCACTAACCAAATCGTTGTAGAATTTATTACCCAAAGGTTTAACTAATTTCGAGATTAAACAACCAATATAACGACTCTGAAATGAAATGTATAACAAAAGTATTAATCAATTTAATATTTACCATAACTTTACCTCATAATAACATGCTTCAGCATACCAACATATTAAAGTTAGTAAAATAAAAGCTAATAAAGCAAAGGCAGCATTTTGTAAAAGACCATAATAGTCTCTGCCTTGACTTAAAACAGCCAATAAAATCCAATAGGAATTACTAACAAAATCTACAAAAAACACTGCCGTCGATGCCAGCATAGACCAACCATAGGCTATGTTAAACATTTGTATTGTAGCATAAATCTCATTGTAACAATTTTTTAGTTTAATCAAAAGTTTTTCATCTTCTACCTCCTCATTAACAGTTGCTACCATAATTACATCCGATTCTTCATATTTATTTAAAACTTTAAAAACTCTTCTTAAGTTACGTTCTCCCATTTGATTAAGTGTTTTACGTATCACTAAAGTGTAATGACTTAATCGTACTATAGGTGTTAAAAATTCCAAAGTTTTAATTTGTAAAGCTAAGTAGCTTTGTAGTGAGCGCCAATACAATAGACCAGCTGGAGATTTAGTCTTGAAGGTTGTCCACATAATTATGCCATGACCACAAGTTAACAGTATTATAATTTCCAAAATTGTGTAGCACATTTTCATAACGGATAAGCCGGCATATTGAGGTTTTTTTAGCACTTCTTTTAAATTCATTGATATCTTTTTAAAATGTTGAACTAATGCTATACGTTCTTGTCGCATACTAAATGATTCCGCCAATGCCACCAAGTGACCCAGTACATGAGCAAAATATAGTATGAAACTTACTAAATCATCAAGACTATGTCCATCTCCAAATATATGATAGTTAATGGCGAGATAAGTAGACCAGACAATTTCGCAACACCATAATATTATAAATACTTGATAGATTTTATAGTTTTTGGTAAATGGAGAAAAACCAAATATCCAGTAGCATGAATAAATTAAAATTATAGCTGTACGGTATATTTTATCCTTGTTTTGAGTATAAGTGCTTTTAAAAACGTCTAAACTCATGATGAATAACCTCAACTAAGTGATAGCATATCTAAGAGTTTTCAGGATTTTATAGTTTTTTTCGTACTTTTGAAATGTGCTTAATCATGGTAGTTTATAAATAAACTTTATTAATTGATTGATTGCTATTAAAAGTTTGACCCTATCTATCTCTCTTGATTGAAGTGTTATGACCCCTTTTACCTGTCTTAGAACTTAATCATTAATTTAATACTTACATTATTATTACTTGCATCCGTAAAATAGAATAACACATAAACCAAACTGGCTAAAGAGAACGAAGTAGCTCCATTCATAACATACTTGTGAAAAGCTTGTCCTTTATAAAGGGCCGTAAATGTCCAATAACAATTACAGACTATGTCGAAAAACGATGACATAAACAATGTCAACAAAGACCAACTATATAGATTATTAAAACTCATATAACTTTCCCACATACGCATGTAAATCAAACGCATATAATTGACTTTTTCATATTCTGCTGGATTGTAAGGTTGCCAAATATCACTTGAAAATTTCGATTTCGGTTCATTTTGTTTAGCTACTTTTGCTATAACATCTCTAAGTATTTCAATTCTACGATTTAAAGTCATTATAGTAGATATTATTTGTAAATAACGTGTACGTAGACTAATAGTTATGGGTAATAGATACCAAAATACTGGACTAATTTTAGAAATGCAATTTATCCACATTTTCAAGGCATCGCATATCAGTTGCAAGACTACAATTATTATGAGACGTTTAGTTAAACTCTTGTAGTTTATATGTTTGCAGACATTAACATTTAAATACTGGTTTAACAATTCGTCTACCTCTTGTTTTCGTTTTACCATCCTTTTGTAATACTTCTCTTTACAAATTGTCTCCAATAGAATAATGATATTAACTGTACCGTTAGCTAAAAATGAGGCCGTGCCCACAAGGCCGCCCACTGAGGTATCACCACCATTCATACGCCAATAAAACATTAAAAATACCACCGTAGATAACCAGCATAAATAGAAAATTCTTATTAAAGCTGAAAGCCATGGTAGTCGTGGTATTGTTTGAAAGCCACTTATATAAAATGTATTTAACAAATAAACTTGTAAGATCTTTTGTGTTAGTTTCATATCTAGCGAATTAATTCAAAAGACTAAATTCAAATTTCAAGAATAACAAATATTTAAGTAGATTTTTCTAGGTTTTAGTTGCAATGATTTGCAGTTTAATGTGTGTTTTAAAAGTGAAAGCACTTAATATTTTATTTATCTACAATCAAAAGTGAACTCAATAATTTTACTTAAAGTTCTTTTATTCATTAGGGCAGTTTATTTAAATATAAATTAATGATATATTACTATAATTTTATCGTTAAATATGTATGTATGTGAATTAATCTATAAATTTTATGTGTGTTTGTTTGAGAGTATGTATATGAATCCATCACTTTTGACTTGTACTTTGTATGCATATTGTGTTTCTTCATTCCTTAAAATAAGAAATACAAAATAATTCCTCTCAATTTGAGGACTTAGATTCATTCATATGGAATTGTATAAGAATAATGAGATAGGTAGTTGTGGCTCCTACAATCTGTAAAGAAATGAAAAGTATATTATTAAGAAAAAAGCGTTAAGTTCTTTGTTCTAAACATGCCAACCGTGTAAAGTAGTGTACAATCGATACTAAAGAATCCAGCAGCAGTAATAGACATTTTTTGATGCAACAACTGCAATGAAAATTGCTCAATCTGTATGAAAAAGAGAAAAGTTTTTCATAAACAAGAGATCTGAATTACCAAAGTATGTGGGATTTATAATAAATCTACAAATTGAAATTTGATGATGAAAAGGTATATATGCAGTTATTCTTGATCTTGTAATAACTCACCACTGAATTGTGATTATCGTTCATAATATCGATATCGATACGATGTAAACCTAAAGCAATGCTATTTGTCTAAAATAAAAGAATGAAAAAACTATCAGTTTGAAATAACAGTCTTAAAGCTAAAACCTCTAACTTACAGTTTGCACTGTCTTCTCACACAATATCGCCAGGACCAAAACATTCAACAAATGTGGTACACACCACACTGCACTGCCAGCAATTAGAAGAAAATCATTTCTAGTCGAATGGAAATCTTGAAAATTATAAAAAATCCAATAACAATTTGAGGTTATCGATATAAAATCATTGCCCACATTAATCAACATGGAAACACCAAAATAACCATTTAAAATTTCACTTAAATTAAACAAACGATTATAGAGATCACGTACAATGAGAAGTTTCTTTAATTCAGGATTTTCCATATCACAATGACGTTTCTTTAAAATTGAAGATTCCAGCAAGGCTAAAGTTTGAGAAATATTTAAAGGCACTTGACCATTAACACTATCCATTATGTTCATATCATTCGGTTCGCATATATGTCTTCTTAAATTAATTTGATTTAAAACTTTAACTAATAAATCAAATCTATGTTTTAGAATACACATACTAGTGAACATTTGAAAATAACGTATGCCACATATTAGCAAAGGCATTAGATAAAAGATCCAAAAGAGTATAAAATTTTGTTCTTCAGCTACTAATTTTGAAGTTAAAATGAAGAATTCGGCAGCCAAGTAAAAGAAAGCCATTAGTATTCCACGTTTTATGGTGGTGCGGCGGAATTTTCTAAAATGAAATAAAAAAATGCTTAAAAATTTTGTACAGCTGTTGGTGAAAGTTTATAGAATGAAATAAAAAGAAAAAAGTTTGCGACTGGTCTTTGTAAAATTTCAGACAAATAGCCTCCAGTGATTGAGTGAAAGTTTATAGAATGAAATAAAAAGAAAAAAATGTTTGCAACTGGTCTTTGTAAAATTTCAGACAAAGAGCCTCTAGTGATTGAGTAAAAAGTGTACTTGTGTAAAAAATAAGAAATAAAAAGATCTTGGAGTTTTAAAGAAAGAAATAAAAAGGAAAACATTTTCAACAGATCTTTGTAAAATACAACACAAAGGGATTGTAACGATTGAGTGATAAAATCAAGCAAAAACGTGCACTACAATTTAATTATAAATAATACAAATTTAGCTTAAACTTACTTATTATTCACATCCACATTAAGTGAACATTCAAATATACGATCAATTTCCTTTACCTCCTCATAGAAACGTTTCTGTTCATTGCGTCTAACTAAACATTCCGATAATGATACTATATGCGATACACGTATACCCACCATTTGTATAAAATCCACCGTTTGTCCAACATCATTATCGTTGGTCTTAAGAAAATCATCATCCGTAAAGAGGCCATAAAGCATAAATGCCACCGAAAATATAATCACAATGAAAACATAGATTTCCAATAGCTTTGATCGTTTTAAAGTCCATAATTTACGATCTATTAGACTGGGTGATAGACAGGCTATTTGATATATAATATGTATACCCGATACTGATTCTAATATATCCATTCCTTTAGTTAATCTAAAGGAGAAATTAAAGTATAAAAAAACGTGATATTGTTTTCTTTCGCCAAAATTTTGTTTATAATAACTTTGTTTACCATTTTTAACGTGTGTTTAGTTTAACAATTATAGAAATACTGTTTATTTTTGGTCAATGCTTTACGCTGTTATTTCATACTACTTTGTTTTGATTTTTTTTTTGTTTTTGTCAATTGTTCATAAATCCATCATTAAGTGTTATCAGTTACGATTGTTATTTAATTAACTGATAAGACATGTTGGCATATAATTGTTTGTACGAATGCTGTTGCAAAAGTACCTTTTTTTAATGGCAATAAGTACATTTGGAAAAAAAGTCCCAAAAAAATTAGGGGGCTTAAATTTTTGGGGGTGTTTAGAATTTCGAAAGAGCTAAAAACTAACATAAGCACCTGCCTTGACGGCGTTATCTCACGGTGGTCTTTTTCATCCACTGGGTAGACTTGAGAACGGTCTACTATTGCTCCTTTATTCTTCAATGAAGAACTCAGGTGGAAATTTGGTACATTTTGGTACATTTGACCGGTCCATGCACAAGTACTTTGCTGGAGTACTCGAGCTATCTAATCTCTGACCATTGGATGGCCTCTGTTGATTCGGCAACAGCACCTAGAGACGTAACCGGTGGACCGAAGTGCGATCCATCAATAAACTAAAGACATTGTTCTTACTCACAGGGACACACTGTGGTAATTTCTATATGAACAGAGTATAATCTGAACATATCTGGACAAGGAAGAAAAATTCAATGGTATCATTTGTATACCTTTTATTCATCATCATACAACCCAGCACACATCTCATTCATACGACACATTCATAAGAGAAAAACATACGACACATTTATTATTAGTACCCCACATTCATCCCGTACCACATACAAATAATACCAACTCATTATCAATGCTTAGTCCAATAGTCACTCCTCTGTGGGGAATCTGTTGTTTTCGGCAACAGCACCGAACTTATACCGAAATATTGACTTTACTTTTAATCGCCTCTCCCCGCGAATTTGGGTTTAAACCACAGCCATTACGTGGATCTCGAAGGAATCTCGCCAGGACATAGTCCTGCGGGCAACTGGCCACCCGTAGTACCAGATTATGCGGTGCTCTGTTCTGACCCCTTTCAATCTATGCAAAGACTAAGCCAAACAGTAGACTGTAACCAATTTTTTAGTCCCGGCCAGACTAGAAGTATTGTCTACCTCTTTATACCCAGGGATTTGCAATAACACCAAGGCGAAAGCTTCACTAAGGTAACATGCCCCCGGGGGGCAACATACCAGAAATGAACTTAGGTCTATTCCTCTAAATGCTTTATTGGTTGTCCAACTGTTACTTATAGCTCCAGTATGCATGTTGAAAACTAAATGCTTTTTAATATGAAATGCAAAGTCCATCATATGTTTAAGAAATATTTAGCTTATGATGTTATTTTTAAAACATTTTTTTCGATGGATATATACTAAATACATATCCATCCATCATAATTTTATATGAGTAACAATGTTAACTAAACGTGTACGATGAAATATATTCAGATACAAAAAGTAAATAATTTTTTTTTTGGGAAAAAGCATTAAAGTAGACATATGATAAGTGTACTCATTTCCTATGTTTGCAAATGCAAATTTTTGCATGTCATTGCCAAAAAACAGAAGGCTTTTACTGATAATTGATAATTAATATTTTTATATTCTAATTACGTTCTTAATGCTCATTAGTTTAACACTTATCACTTATCGTAGCCATTAAACGTGATTTTTGTTTATATCCCTTAAGCAGTATCTTTTATCACATTTGTTGTAATATATATTTTTTTCTCAGTGTATTCACGTGAATTACTTTATAACTCGTTTAAGTATTTATAATGCTACTAATTTTGCACACTTAATTATGCTAAAAGTATTTATAGCTTTAAATATTCCATATACTACCGTTTAACTATTGCCGTAGTGAGGATTTGTTAAGCTTATTACGGTTGAAAGAAAACTGACATTATTTTATTCATTTACATTACTCTAATAGCAAAGGTTTTACTCTCATACATTTGGACGTTTTCATTTAATGTTTTTTATTTTATTTTTGTTGCTGTTAATCTTAACATTTCCGCTCCCCATATTTGTCAAATCAATCATTTAATTATTGTTGTTTTCACTTATAAAAAATTTCTAATACATTTCACCTTTACCACTATCATTGTCAAGTTCAATTAGTGTAGTTGTTTATGTGTTTAAATATTAGGCTATTAATTTACTGATAAATATTTGTAAATACTAACCGGTAATAGAAATATTAGATATTTTTATTTGCTGATTAAGTAGTATTATTATTGACTAAAAGTGAGATGAAGAAAAACATTGGTTGCGGTAAAAAGTTGCAAAAACTTTTCTTTGAGGGTGTTTAGTACACTTTTCAGTGACAGACTAAACTAGGTATGGCATAAGCGAAGGATCTTATCAACTAATTGACATACGAATGATGTAATCCTTTCATGATCCTTATCCCTTTAATTTCTTGTCTACAAGTGATAAACTCCTATTTTAAAAAGTCTATTGTTAATATCTGTTAGACATTAATTTGATAAGGAAAATCGTGGTTAAGTGGAACATTAGAACAAACCTCTTTGGGACTATAAACTGAAAGACTTAGTGGGTCTAGGAATCTACATGGATAACAGGGAAAGCGAGATATACTACTATCTTCCTAATCCCTAAACAAGCCTCCTAATATTGCCTTACAAAACATCCGACATCAAGAAGAAAATTATCGCGATTTTTAGCTGTTAAAGTTCAATACAATAGAACTGTAGGAAAGTCATAATCGGATACTTTTCCAGTAATAGGATCAGCATCACATGCGTGCCAGATCATTGGGAATGACAATCGTCAATGTATTTTTAGTAAGTACAGAAAAGGGAAATTGAGGAAGTCAACCTTTCAACGCAACAAGAGCAAAACTAATATGTAGATGAGCGCCTTCCGGAAGAATAAATCACAAGTTATGGGAGCAACTATACAAAAAAAGATTAGGTCAGGAAACATAAACTTTAACTGCTATTATTGACATTTGTCGAATCCATGTTTTAAGTAACAGATATGATACCCATCAGGAAAACCGATTTTAACTTTTTTAGAAAGTATAAATCCGAGGTTGTTGTGCGTACTCAAACGAACGGATTCAGACGGATGAAGAGTATGCAAAGAGGACATAGAAAGGCTGGAAAGTTTGAAAATTCTAAGGAAATTCGGCGATGATTCATACAGAGTGTTAGGTTATTCGAGTAACTAATTCAAAAAAACGAGGGCTGAACAAAAAACAAGGCTCCAGAGAGTTTTGTTATTCGAGTAGCTAGTTAGTTAGCTAGCTCGAAAGGAGAATGTACATACATATATACATCAAATCCGAAGAAATACACCTAGGCCTCTATCAGGCCTGTTGTGCGCTCCTTAACCAGTGTCTCAGGTGGGAATCGAACCCACCATCTCCGGTCTACCAGACTAGAACACTAACCACTAACCTACCGGGGCCACCTAATCTACCGGAGTAACTCGTTTGAAATAATGAGGTCTGAATCTTAAATAATTTGATACTACAACAAAAATCCTATATGCTGACCACAACAATAGGAGGAAAGTATAAATCCGAAGTTACCTGGTACCACTATGCATACTCAGACGAACGGATTCAGACGGATGAAGAGCATGCCAAGACTACACTGGAAAGGCTGGAAAGTTTAAAAATTCTAAGGAACTGCGAGGACAAAATGTTCAAAGTGTTGGATTATTCATTAAATTCGTTCGAAGAAAAAAGGTCTGAACTAAAAACAAGGACTCGTAAATAAAAAAACGTTAAACACAACCACGAAAATCCTATGGGCTGACCTCAACAAAAGGATGAAGAGGATATAACTATGACAAAGGAAAAGCATGTGAAGTTGAAAGTTGTTTCATTTTTATTTTGTGAGTGATATTATTCCAGATGTTATATACCTTAAGAACACTAATTTGAAAACTTCTAAGGAACAACGACCGGGATTTAATGAATATCTATTCAGGGATTTAAAGATAGTGGCAATTGAATACTTTTTCAAAAAGATAGATTCTGTTTTCAATAAACTTTAAACATTTAATTTTATTTCCGTGTACTAAGCATGAATAATTAAAAAGTGAAATAACAAAATCACAAAAAAGAAATAAGGTTTTAGATATTTTTCTTCTTCTACTTCCAATCTTAAGCCCCAATTGTGCTATTGACATAATGATTAGAGTCAATTTTAGTAAACTGTATGAGAATTATTAAATGTGTGGCAATTAAGGCACAAACCTAAAAGAAAATTAAAAATTAATATTTATAAATTTTAAACTTGAACAAAATCAGTAAACTTACGGCAAATACATATTGTAAATCAAAATTAAAGAAACGTTTACCGGTAAATACAATTTGTTGATGCATCAATTGCAAAGAGAAATCATGTATTAAATTCTTATACTTTCTATTGACTAAAGGACAAAAACCACTTGAAGTCAAACGAGATAAAAGTAAAGAAGTGCGCTGGCTCTGATTGAGAAAAGAAAAAAGAATTTTGTTTTTATACGAAAGTAAAGCATAGTAAATAGTATTACCTCCTCTTTGATCACCTGACAGCTATGACAAAATTTTAAAGTAAACACAGCCAAAGGTAACATGTTAGCCGTGGATGATATAATATTATATATGCCCAATAGATTTTCCATAGTCAAAAGAGTCCAATAGATGTGACAAGTAAAATCCAAAAAATTCGAAGCACTTGCAGCAAACAATGAAGCCTGAGCAAATTCATTCATTAAACTCGAAGCCTCATATATACACGCATATACATGTTTAATATTTTTTATAATCTCCAAAGATTGTAAATACTTGTAATCAATATCTAATAACTGTTTAGAATTTTCCGTTTTTAAACAAACCACTTGATTAAGTTTATGATTTAAACTCAATATATAATGTTTTAAAATCTCCACATATATTATCAATTGTATGTTACGAAAACGCATGGCTAAAATTGATATTAAAGCCCACCAAAAGTAACCAGCATCAGCAAAAATAGAAAAAGTCAAAACAAACACTATTAGCCCAATACTGGAAAATATGCTCAAAATGATAAATGTAAAACGAAATTCTTTAATTGTTGTCCTTTGTGTCACATTCATTTTTAGCAGTATTTTAAAAGAATCACCAATTTCTTGTAAAGTTTGTAAAAAATCCATATGCTCTTGTTGTTTCGATAAAGCCTCGCATAGGATAACAATATGGGTAAATAATTGCGTAACAAAAACAATAGTCGATACAGTCCAGGATATTATAAAGGCATTTTCAATTTCACTTTTTATTATGCCCAATAAACAATTAATAAATATAATAATAATTAGTACCAAAATGTAAAGCTTAAATAGGCGTGTGCCATTTTTACCACAACATTTTGTTGCTGGCATACAAATGCCAAAAACCGCACAAATATTTAAAAGTATTAACATATGCTTGTCCATGGTGAAACTGTAGCGAAAGTTTCATTTGAAAAAAAATACTACGTTTTAAGATATTTCAAGATATGCCAGAGTAATTAATGATGTGAGATAATCTTTAAAAGGGGATGTATACCCTGAAGTCTTTTGAATTAGGGGAACTGTCCTTAATTTGTATTTAAGATGTTAGTTTTCAGTTTGTGAAGTCTTCATCACTTACTATTACCTAGAAGTTTGACAAAGAGCCCATTATAAGAGAGATCAACGGAAGAGAGTTATTTTCACTAACGTTTAGGCATTTCGTGTTTTCTTTTTAATCTTTCGACCCCGAATGTTCTATTTATCAACTAAAGTGGATACCATTATCATTTGATTGTTCCGTTTAAAAGCAAGTCGACACTTTTAAATCCCTAAGTTATCTAGAGAGTACACAGTTAAAAACAAACTTAAGCCAAAATGTTCTTTGTCGTGCATTGACTCCTTTGGACTAGCTTTCTGACTGTCCTTTGGTAATATATCGAGTGACTATTTACTTCCTCGTAGAACAAATGAATGTTAAAGTTATTAGTAATCAGGATATATGAAATAGGTACTTTGGAACTGAGGTTTCTTGAAGTCTTCATTACGTAGTATTGAAGGAAATGTTCTTATACTTAAGCAATGTTTTTATCTAGGAATGAGTAGTGATCTTGTCCATTTTTTAATATATCCTTAACTATGTTCTTGTCCAAGATTGTTAAAGCTTTTAACACTTCGCCTGAAAGTTTCTTTTATTTAAGTAAAGTTTTTTTTTTCACGATTTTTAAAAGCTTAGAAATCTTGTTAATTATTAAAGATTAAACCAAATTAAAATCCTTACTAGATTCTGAACTATGTTCTTGGCTTCACTACAACGATTGCAGTGTTTGTGTACAAATTGTATAGGATCGATTCTTGATTTTTGCACTTATCATGAGTGAAGGCTGAAGGGGTTGTTGTCTTAGATTAAAGTAGTTTATTTCCTAATAAATCAGTTAAGCATTTAGAAGTTGTTTGTGTCAACTTTAAGTAACAACTCCAGAATGCAATTGGAATGGTTCTTGTCTAAGTTTAAAAATCTTTTAAGCATTTTCATATTCATAAATGCTTAATAAAGTTATTGATGGTTTATTGTAGGAATTTTTTATGGAAAATGTGCGTAATAAATCTTTATGAATATGGGGGTAAGTATTAAAAGGCTTTTGATCAAGTATATAAATGATGAAAGAGTTGTTGTCTTAGATTATTAATATGTAGCTCATCTCACTTAAGCCTTAGAGGGTGTTTATCTAAGCTTTAAGTAATACTTCTAGCAAAGTGTTGTTTCAGCTTTAACAAATAACTCTAAAATAGAATCGAAACGGTTATTGTCTAAGTTTATGGATCTTTTAAGCTTTTATTATTGAAAGGCTTTTAAAGAAAGTTTGTCCCAGATTTAAGTAATAACTCTAGAATGGAATTGAAACGGTTCTTGTCTAAGCTTATAGATCTTTTAAGAATTTGGTATTGAAATGCTTTAAAAAAAGGTTCCTTGTTGCTTGAAATTCTATCGTCGTTGCTTGAAATTATATTTACTTACTTCTGCTTTAAAATGGTTTTGTCATCTTCTAATTAATCACTTAAGCCTTTAGAGGGTGTTTGTCTCAGCTTTAAGTAAATAACTCTAGCATAGAATTGCAACGGTTCTTGTCTAAGATTATGCAATTTTTTAGCATTTAATGAAAGCCTTCACGTTCAAGCTCATGAATGCTTGATATTTTATTTACTTACTTCAACCTAGAAATGCTTTTAAATCCAACTTTAGAAAATAAAACTCTGTAACAAATTTTGTATTTTTCACATAAATACTTTGTTGTTTGTTTTGTTTTTTTTTTATTTTGTCATTTTATTAATTATTGAAATATAATGGATTCATTTTTGGTTTTTCTTGAGATAAGCTTGTTTTTCTTTGGGATTTTTTTCATAAAATGTAATTTAAATTGATTTTTCTTTTTGTTTTTGGTTTTTAGATATATATTTTGAATTAATTTTTTTTATATAGTTTTTCCATTGAATTTTTTTCTCGTTTTTTTCTCATAATAATTGCAAGTTTTGTGTGTTGTTTTGTTTTTTTATTAAGGATTTTTTAAGAATTTTAGAGAAGGTTTTAATTTTTAGGATTTTTATTAGATTTTTTTCATTAATTAACTCAAAATAAGTTTTTTTTTATATATTAATTATTAAGAGGATTTTGTTTTAAAAGCTTTTAAATTGTTTTTTTTTGTTTTTATTAAATATTTCTTTAAATTTCAAGGGTTTATAAGGCTTTAGAAATAAATAAACAACTAATTAAGGGTTTTAGGCTTTTTAGGCATTTTTAAGGTTTTTGTTAATATTTTAAGCTAAAATCTGTTGTAACAACTAAAAAAAATTTGTTTATTTTACTGAAAACTTAAAAGATTAGATGTTCAACAAGTTTGTTTGTATTTTGTTTTTGTATTATTGTTTTGATTTTAAATATTTTATTTTGTTTTTGTTTATTAAAGCAACTTAAAATTTTGTGTAAATATTTCTTTTTTTTTGCATTTGTTTTACGCTTAATAATTTTTTTTATTTTTTAATAACATTTAAATGACATTGATACGTCTTGCAAATATATAAATAAAATGCAAATTGAGAGATTTTTTTCTTTTGTTAAACTGCATTTATTTTTGTTGTGTTTAAGTTTTAATATATTTTTATATATTTTTTATAAATTATTTTTTTTTTAATATTATTATGTTTAACAATCATAAATAGTTTTGTTTTTTTTTGTTTCTCTGTTACTAAATTCTTTACTTCTTAAATTTATTAATAAATTTTCTTTATTTTTTATGTCATTTTTTTTAATATAATTGTTTTTAAGAAATTTGTTTTATTTGCCTCATTTGTTAAAAATTATAAATATTTTTATAATAAATTATATTAAAAATAGAGAATTATTAAGAAAATTAAGTAAAATTTGAAAATTAAATTAAAATTTTTACTTCTTTTAAAAACTGAAATCAAAAAATCGCTAAAATTTGTAAAAGTATAGTAAATATCTTTTAGTTTATTTGAAAAAAGTTTTTAGATTTATTATTTTTTATGGAAATACTCAATTAAAGTTAGTTTTTATACCTAAACAGAATGAAAACGTTAAAGCGACAGACGTTTTTTTTTTATAAAAATTATCAAGTAAATAATTTAAGAAAATATAAAATTTTAACCTTAAATGCTATAAACACAATAAAAACGTTAAAACGTTCAACGGTTTTTTAAATAACAAAAAACACGTTTTTGTATAAATTTTTACAAATAATCTACGGAAATACAAATCTTTAACCTTTAATATAAACAGAATAAAAACGTTAAAGCGCATGATGGTTTTTTTCTTTCAATAATCCAGATTTTAATAAAAAAAATAATTTTTTAAAATAATTTATTAAAAGAGTTTTAAAAAGTTTTAAAATTAACACTTTTTATTGCATAAACATAATAACAGTTTTAAAGCGTCAAGTGTTTTGAAATATTTTTTTGAAATTTCTAAAGAAAATAAAGTTTTAAAACATTTTTTTATTTAATAAAACAAAATATAGAAAATTTCTTAGTGCGGCGACGGTTTTTTATAGGTTTTGAAAAAAAAACCGCTGAGAATTTTTTTTAAATTTAAATAAATTTTGTCAAACTACTCGAGATATATCTAAAGAAATTTCACTTGTAAAACAGGTTTAATAGCAAAAACATAATGAACGCGTTAAAAACGCAAGCGGTTTTTAGGCAAAATCTTGATCATTTAGAGATAATACGCTTTTAAAACATTATATTTTTATATAAAATCCAAAAAAAAGCTCGACGGTTTTTTTATTTTTTTAAATCGCTGTCGAAAATCGTTGGAAATATTTAATCAAAATTAAGTTGTTTTTTAACTAAACATAATATATCTTAAGAAATTTTACTTGTAAAACCTGTTTAGCAGTATAAACACAATGAAAGCGTTTTAGTCGCAAACGGGTTTTTTGTTTACAGTTTTTTAATTTGCTTCAAAATAGGTTTTTAAACATTATTTAAATATAATTGAATAAGATACAAAAATTTCCGGCAATAGCTGCGATTTTTTTTGACGGTTTTTAAGTTTCTTTTTAAATCGCAAAGAAAAAAAATTTCGAAATGTTTTAAATTTGTATTTGAATTTAGGTTTCCATCAAACTAAAAAAAGTTATTCCCTAAATATCATATACGTAAAACATGTTTATTAGCATAAACACAATGAAAACGTTAAAACGGCCAGCGATTTTTTTTGTTAATTTAGCTAAAATGTAAAGAAAAACATTTCTTAAACGTTTTTCAATTAATATTTGAAAAAAAATAAAAAAAATTCACGACGGCTTTTAAGTTCTTAAAAAACGCTTTAAGAAAAAATATAACTTTTTTTAAAACTTTACAAGCTTTCAGAGTTGTTTTGCAGTGCATTCAAATGCAAGAAGTTGTGCTATTGATATTATATAAACAGTAGAGGTTTAATAGCATAAACACAATGAAAATGTTAAAGCGACAAGCGACATTTTTTTTTTTCAAAATTTTGTTATTTTCAGCTGAAAACTGATTTGTTAATAAAGTTTTTAGAACAAATGTGAAAGAATTAAACAAATTTAACCCTAAAACAATAAATAGTTTATAAGTAGAAAGCTTTAAAGCTTTCTAGTTTAAAAAAAAAGCTTTTCACAATTTGACTTATTTTTCTTAATTTTTCTCTTTGTTTAAACAAATATTTTATAAAAGAAAATATAAATATTTCTTATTTGTTAGCAAATTATTGTAAAAATAAAACTAAAAACTTCTTTGCCAATAAAAATTCCTCTTTTTGCACACTTTTCCATTTTGCAAATTATTAAAAACATTACTTTTTGTATATTTTTGAATTTGTTTTGTTTTGTTTTTTTTTTTAAGTTGTGTTGTGGCATTTTTCTTTTCATTTTTTTAAAAAATAAATTATCACATTTTGAGCTAAAAAACATTTTGAATTTGTTTTTGTTCAAAAAAAAGTATATTATTTTTTAACTTGAGTTGTTCTAAATACTGTACCGGGACGGTTAGCCAGTTTGCTTTGTTTTTTTCCTTAAAATTCTTGTTTTTTCTAAATATGTTTTGCAAAAAAAAAAAAATTATTTATAATAAAAAGCTTTAATTTTTTTCTTTCTTTCTTTCTTCTTGAATATGTTTTATTTTTTTTAATATTTTATATTTTTATTTGAAAATTTTTAGTTTTGTTTTAAGAAGCTTTTAATTTTGCTTTAAATTGTTATTTCTAGTGAATGAAAATGTTTATTTTTTTCTTGGGCTTTTTGTTGTTGTTGTGGTGTGTTAGCTTTTATGAAAAAGTAAAAAAGTTGAAATTTATTTTAATCTTTATTCTTTTTATACGTTGTGGTTTGTTTTTTTTTTTTTTGGTAAAAAAAAATAAAATTTTGTTTCCTTTTATTTTATGTATTTTTTACTACTAGATATTTTTAATATTTCTTTAAAATTTCCTGTTATTTTTATAATCCTTAGCTTTTTTATATTAATTAATATTATTAAGCTTTTGCTTATTAGTTTTTATTATTATTCCTGTGTGTTTTTGTTTTAAATTATACCAGTATAATTTCTAACTACAATTCCTACAGCCTTCAAAAGCTCTTTATAACTTTCTTTCTCTCTCTTATTCTTTCTCTATCTCTTTAACACATTAAGCTTTCATTTCTTGCTTTAAATAACTTTTAACTTCAATAACTAAAAATGAAATGTTTTATAAATCAATCTTAAAAGGTTTTGAAAATTAAGAATTTAAATCTTGGAAAAAGCTTACTACATCAAGCTTTTTAAGTTGTAAAACGCTTACAACATCAAGCTTTTTAAAGTTTTATAAAAAGCTTTAATTTCGTATATAGTTTTTCCTTTTTAAAAGAAGCTTGAAGTTTATATAAAGCTTGTAAAAGCTTTAATTAATAGATTTCTAACAAAAACTCTTTATCTACAGCTTTTATTATATACCCAACTTTTTTAAGATAGTCTTCTTTATTAAAAAAGAACTTGAGTTTTTTAGCTTTTTATACGATATTTTTCTTTATTTTAAAAGTACCTTAAGCTTAGAGAAAACTTTGTACAGAAGCTTTCGCTCTTTTGCATTATTTTTAAAGAGCTTTTGAAACTTTTTACGTATAAAAGTTTCTAACATAATTAAAGTTTTTATATTTTGCACTATATTTTACTTTATTATTAAAGAACTTAAGGTTCACGAAAAATGTTTTTATAAAATTTTTTTTACATTAAAATATTTTTATGTTTAAAAATTGTGTAAGTACAAAAGTTTTAAACAAAGCATTCCACTTTCCTACAAAGTTTTCTACAAAAGCTTTTCTTTTTATAAATGTTTCGAAAACCTTTTAAGTATGAAAGTTCTAAATATAGTTTGGTTAAGCTTGTTTGCTTTTAAAAGTTTAATTTTTATCTTTAAAGCTTTCTTTTTGTCCTAGAAAGTTTTCAATAAAAGTTATTATTTTTTTAATTAATTTTAAAAAGCTTTGAATACAGCTTGGGTAAACTTGTTTGCTTTTCAATGGTTGCCTTTAATCCTAGAAGCTTTCTTTGGCATATTAGCTTTTTCATGATTTTATTTAAAAGTCTTTTAAAGCAATTATCTTAATTTTCAAAATCTTTTTCCTTTTTTTCAATCTTAAACTGAAAACAAAAATTAAAAAAGCTTTGTTTTTTTATTTTGAATATTTATTGAAAATAATTATAAAAAAAATTAAATTTTATTTAAAATAATAAGGAACTGAAAGTAAATATTTTAAAATTTTTTGGTTTTTGGTTTTTGTTAAATAATTTTTTTTAATTAATTTTATTTTTTGTTTTAATTAAAAAGCTTTCTTTTCATAGAGGCTTTTTATATTTGGTTTTATATTTGTTTTCATTTTTTTAATAAATATCTCAAGTATATTTTTTTAACAACACATACATATGTATTAAGTTAGTAATAATACCTTTTTTGGTTTTCTTTAAATTGTTATTGTTTTTATTTTTTAAATTGTTTAAAGAAAATTATTTATAAAAAATTAGTTTATGTTAACAAAATACAAAGTTTTGTAAAGAAGAAATTATTCAAGGCTTTTTTAAACTTATTAGCAAAAGAGGTTAAGAATTAAATTTTAAAAGTTAAATTTCTTGTTACAATATTGTACCAATATCATATTATTTGAAGTTCTTCAAGCTTCGATTGTTATCTGTCTATATCTGTCTAAAAACTTTTATCGTTTCCTCTACAATTGGAGCTTCTCTTCGAAACGACACGATTCCTTTAAGCAGCTTAAAGTTGTCAGCTTGATATAGCTGTTTTCAATCTGAAGTTTTTTTCCCACAAAGTAGAGCTTTCAAAACTATTGTACCAAAAGCTTTTACTAAGGAATACATTTTTATAGATAACTGTTATAAATGCTTGAATATAAAAGTAGAGTATAACAGTTTTGAATACGATTTAAAAATCACTCAATATTTCTTTGATTTATTTTGTTTTATTTAACTCTAAGAGGCTTTAAGCTTTCAATTATTATAAAACTGTTATACATATACAAGAACATTATCTGTTATCTGTTTGATTAAAGTATTTTTCATTAAAACTCTTATACAGATTAAAAAACACATTAAAACTCTGTAAATTTCAAGGTTTAAAAGCTTATTTCATATACAAAGTGTTATACAACTGTTATATATACGTGAATACCATTGTGTTAAATACGTTTTAGAATACATTTGTTTAAGTTTAAAGAGATTTTCTTATCAAACTGTTATACATTGGAGCATCCTAAAAATTTGCTTATCAATGTGTTATACACTTTATACATATGTAGATTTTAAGGTTTTTCGTGCTTATCAAACTGTTATACACTTTAAATATTTGTAGATTTCAAGGTTTTTTCTTTAACACTGTCTCCGCATACAAACTGTTACAGCAACTGGCATTGCATTGTGACACTGTTTGTTTAATTACGACTGTAGAATACATTGAAGTTTTTTAGAAATTTGCTTATCAAACTGTTATACTCTTTAAATATTTATAAATTTTAAAGTTTTTTTCTTAAATATTGTCTCTATATAAAAACTGTTATACACACCAACATGCTGCTGTTGGTATACAGTAGTATTTCCAAAGAATTTCTTATAACAAACTGTTATACAGCTTTTAAGATTTAAAGTTTTTAATGTTTCTTTAAACCATTTTCCATATAAAAATTGTTATAAAACTGTTATAATCTTTATTTATATAACTGTTATAACAATTAACTTAACTGTTATATTGTTTTCCCAGAAATGTTCTTAACAAACTGTTTATCAGTAGATTTAAAAATATCTGATCTAGAAGAACTGTTATATATTATAAATATCTTTAGGCTTCAAAGATAAGACATAACAACTGTTATATAAACTGTTATACTAAAAATTAACACATTTTAAAACTCTTATATTGTTTAGTTGTCAGCGTAATTATATATCTTTCAAATCTAAGACATATTCTTACCAAACTGTTATACACTTTAATTATCATCAGTTAGACTCGCTAAACTGTTATACATTCAAAGATTAACTATAAAAACTGTTATACAAATTGTTATAAACATTATTTGTCAATCTGATGTAATAAAACTGTTATACATAATAAATATCAGCTGATTTTATAGATTAATCAGTAAAACTGTTATATTGTTGATATTAAAAGAGAAAATTATTATATTTCTTTCAAATCTAAAAAATTTTCTTACCAAATTGTTATACACTTTAATTGTCACATAATATTTAAAATTTAAAACTGTTATACAAACTGTTATAATAAACATTATACAACTTTGAAGGCGTTGAAAAAGTTGATTTAAAAATCCAACATTTGTACAAAGTTAAATGCTTTAGATATTTTTGAAGTTTTTGTCAACTGATTTCATAAAACTGTTATACATACTTACTAATGACTAGCTGTGTATTACATAAACATTTAGCTTAACTTTTTGTATACTTACTAAACTCCAACTGTTTAATACTTTCAAAAGTTTTTTGATTTTTCACTTAGAACTTCGAAATTTTTTGATTTCTTAAATCTGTTATACTTACTACTTTGCTAACTTTTTAACCTTGAATTCTAAATCTTTAGTTTAAAGATATTTCAAATTCTTAAAGTTTCTTCTTTTAAAAGGTTTTCAACAGTTTTTTTTTCTGAAAAACACCCTACTTGAAGTCAATCTATCAGAATAGAACTCTTGTGAAAATTGTTTTGAAAATTTGCAAGTTTTATTTCTTCTTAAGCTTTTTTTTTGTTTTTTAGCTTACTTCAAGCCCAACAATTTCTTTGGTTTTAAACTTTGTATTTTGTTTGACATTTTAAGTTTTCTTTTTTAAATTTAAAATCATACATTATAATCATAATATAATAATAATTAAATTATTTTTCTTCTTTTTTTCTTGTTTCTTTGCAGTTTTTAATATCATTTAGAAGTTAAAAGGTATGTATTTGTTTTTATTTTCTATGAATGATCTCTTTTTGTTTTAAAGTTATAATACTTTCACATTTAAAGACATTTAGTTATTTATATTGTTTTTTCTTAGAAATTTAACCATTTTTTTTGATTTGTTTTTAATTAAATATTTTGAGGTTACGTTTTTTTGCTAATAAATACAATATGTCTTCACCTGGTTTATTTGAAATTAAGGTTTTTTTGTTCTTCTTTGCTTAGCTCGTTTTCAAATTGTAAAATTATGTTTTTAATGTTTTTTTTTAGTTTAATATTTAAATGTTTTTAATATATTTTTTTTGTTAACATTTAAAATGATTTTGGAGAACAAATATTTGTTTTATTTGCTAATTACTACATGAAAATAGTTCTTTTTATTTCATCATTACATTTATCTTTAATTTTCTTCTATATATTAATTCGTATTTTAAGGTTTTTTTCTGTTATTTATTTTATAAAAAATAATAGTTTTCTTTTTTTAAATAAAAACTCCTGGCATAAGTTTTCTAAAACAGATAAGCGGTTTTGAGAATTAACAAAATGACCTTAGCTTGTTAAGCTTTAGTCAAAATAAACTCCGCCATATTTGTTTTTAAACTCAAGAGCTTTAACTTTATTCTCTAGCCTTTTCAAAGAGTATGTTTGTGTATGAGTATTAGTGTAGGTAAGTGTGTTAAAGTTGTTCTCTTTTTTTTCTTTAAGTGTGTTTAAAGTGTTTTTTGTTAAGCCTTGCTTTAATGTTTTAACAAAGCTTTAAAGCTTTTGTTAAGTGTATCTTTAGCTTTTTCGAAAAGCTTAAAGCTTGTTGTTATCATCTGCTGAGTATTGTTGAATTGTCAAAAATTATATAAGATTCATTTAACTGGTTTCTTTTATGTTTTGTTTGTTTTTTCATCATCTTCTTGTGTTAGTTTCATTACTCTGTAGTCTAAAAATTAAATATAGGGAAACTTAATTATCCGAAAATGCTACGAACATCCCCGTGGCCTAGAATTCTAAACGATAAGCCGAGCAAGAGGTTTCGTGATCTTGTAAATTGATGGTGCAGCGTGAGGCCGAGGGTGACAAGTCAATGCGATATTTGGCTAAAAGTTCTTCATTTTCTGCTACCCAATAGCCTAAAACGTCAGTGTCGTAGGTAGGGATGATAGTTACCTCTGTTAGGATTGAAAAAAAAGAAAAGCAAAAAGTTAGTGTCTGGTCGCTTTTCAAGTTTACTGTTGCCACTTACCTAATTCTTTATCTTCCCAGGTTTGTTTTGCCTCCAGTAAGGCATCGTACACTTGACGGCTGGGCTCGGTGCCTGAGAAAACATAATAGCGTGCTCTTACTCTCTTGAAGAATTCTACATGCGAGTAATAGGAGTTGCCATTATGAGGTACATATGTTAGATCAACATAGACGGGTGAGGGCTTCTTAGCTTTGTTGGGCGATTCGGAACGTTTGCGTAAGTTCTTTTCGTTATTAAGTCTTGTCTTGGTGGCCACCAGTCTGCGCTCCTTCTTGGGTGTGGTGCGTACATCACTTTCGGCAGCCATAGGTGCAGGTGAGGGTAGACCCAAAGGTTTACCCCATTCTTTGAGTTTATCATCTACGCTAGCAGATGAGGAAGTGGTTGATGTTTCAGTCGTTGTTGTTCTACTGCTAGCACTGGCACCATCGCCTTGTGTAGTTGTCACAGTGGTGGTAGTAGTTGTAACAATAGTGGCTCCTTCTTTTTCACTAACTCCCTCAGTGAAACGTGATTTTTGTACACTTCCCAAGGGGAATTTGGGTTTCTCAGCACTGGCAACTGTCTGTTCGACTTCTTCGGCTTTGGATGGTGAGTAGGAATATTTAGCTGTGACCGAGGACATAACGTCGGCTCCTCTTAATTGCACATGTTCTTTAAGGGCCTGTTCGAAGCCCATATCAGCCTCTTCTAAGAACTTATGTGGAAGTGTAGTGGTGCTTTCTATCGAACCGGATGACTGCGATATGGGTGATTCCGTAAAGGTTTGTAGATGTGTAGTTGTACCTTGTATATTGATTGGTTGTGAGGTTTTGGTTTCAAATGTATCTGGCAGTGCTCCATAGAAAGAAGTGCTCATGGGATCAGCGATTTTGTGTACAAAACCTGTGGTTGTTATGGAGCGGGCTGCTGAAAGTTCCTCGCTGCCATATTGTGGAGGTATATCATCTTGACTTTCGTCCAAATCAAAGTCAGATTTCTTACTAACACCTGAGCCGGATCGTTGCAAATCGTAGCTGGCACCATGAGAAGAAGTGATACTTCTGGGTGAGGCTGGTATCTCGTCGTCACTGAGATATGCCACACCATCATCACTACCAGGAGTTGAGGAGCGGTACATGCTGCGTAACATAGCAACTTCTTTGGGCAGCATAACATCACTTTTATCGCTTTCGCTGGTGGTGCGTGTGGTTGTCACTGTTACCTTTTCGCCTTCGGGATCTGTTGAGTCTGTGGTTGTGATTGTCTTTTCTTCAGTCACAATCTCCTTGCCATCGGTGGAGATTACTTTCGTAACAGTTGTTATGGTGGTAGTGATAATCTTCTCTGTGCTGCCACTTAAGGCGGCAGTTTTCTCTATACCCCTGACTTCATGCAATTCGGGCAACACTTCGCCAGAGAGTTGTTTAATCAAAGAGCTGACGCTGGAAGTTTCTTGTTGTTCGATAGTTGAGAAGGCAGCAGCAGTTTTCTCTACTTGTTCTGCTGTATAACTAGCAGCTGATTTAAGATCCTCTTTGGTTACCCGTGGGAAAGGTGATGTTGGCTTGGGTGATGATTCTGGGGTCTCTGTCAATGATTCTCTACCCATGGGTGTGGGTATGGATTGACTTTCGGATGTTAGACCTCCGGGGCTGGATTTACCGCTGATATCTCTAGGCGATAAAGGACCACTGTGTGTTGTTGTGCTGCTTGTTGTATCAGTTATAAAGGTTTTTGTTGTGCTGGTTGTTGTGGTAGAGGCTGAAGCTGTAGCAACAGCTGTGGTTGCACTCACTCCACTAATGGTTGTTTTCATTATACCAGGACTAACAGGGGCAGTAGGTGGTGTTTTGCGGTCGGATAATTCATGTTCATATGATTGAGCCAAAGTCATGGATTCTTTGATAATTTGTGATTTCTCTTTGCTGGCAAATTCTTCTAGTTCTTCTCCCAAAGTTTCGCTAACCTTTACTTCTTTGGATGGTTTGTAGATGCTGGTGGTCATTATGCTGGCGATTGACTTTGAACGTCCCTCTTTAATATGAGTGGTGGCTTCATCGTCTTCATCATCGTCCTCTTGGTCGCTGTGAGTCTGACGTCCCTCACTAGTCTGGCTTAGGGTCGACTCGCGACGCGATTCTGAGCTGGCAGTCTTGGCTTTGCTAATGCTATCAAATGTACTCATGATTTCCTTAGTGGAAATTATTTTCTCAGTTGCTAAGAATTCTTCAACGGTTTGTTTTAGACTCTCTTTAACTGATGTTTCCGAAGTAGAAGACATTTTACTGGTTTCAGCCTTTTCGGCCTTGCTCATGGCAGATGTTTGAATTTCACTAACAATAGATTCCGAAGAACATTCTTCCGAATAAGCCTGGGAATCTTCGGCGTGTGTTAGCAGTTCGGTTCTATCGATAGACTCTTTTGTTTCTGTTGAACGGGATATTTCCTTTTCGGATAAAGATTCGCGTAGAGAACCTTCTTCAACTTTAACACTGCTACTGACCGATTCACTGCGTGAGTCTTCTTCATGTAATGAGTCGATCAATTGAGAACTTATGACACGTGTTGTTTCAGTAACAGTTGTTTTGCTCTCTTTGGTAGTAGCATCTAATAATTCTTGGGCGGTTTGTTTGGTAGTGGACGATGTGGTAGATGTTTCGGTTAAGGTTTTAATTTCCACAGGTTTCTCAACGACTGTAGTCTTAACGCTTTCGGTAACCTTTACTTGACTGTCTTTCTTTTCTTCAGAAAGTTTAGCGAATTTCTCATCTGATTTGCTGGAAACTTGTGTGCTGGTTATTTCAGTTGTTGTTTTTACAATTTCTTGTTTATCATCCTTGGATGTGGCTTTGCTAGTCTCTGATGATTTGTCATCTTGTTTAGTTTCCAACACTTGGGTGGTAATTTTTTCTGTTATTGTTTCTTTTTTGTCATCTGTAACTGTCGACGATTTATCGGCCTTTTCACTTTCGACCACTTGGCTGGTTATAACTTCTGTCGTGGTTTTTGTTACAGTTTCCTGTTTATCATCCTTAGAAATAGCTTGACTAGCGGTGGATGATTTGTCATCTTTTTTACTCTCTACTATTTGTGTGGTAATTGTTTCTGTTATTGTTGTTACAATTTCCTGTGTATCATCCTTAGCACTGGCTGAGCTAGCTGTGGATGAAATAATATCCTTTTTACTTTCAACCACTGACAGTTGTTTATCTTCTGATACTGTTGTTTTAGATTCCTTTGTGATTTCGGTGGAGGCTGTTATACTTTCTGATATAGATTCCTGCTTTTCCGAAGTTGATTCTTTTTTGGTTTCAATTTGTGCTGCCGATTCCTTGCTGACACTGAAAGTTTCAGTTTCTTCTGTTTTACTTGCAATAGTTTTCTCTTGACAAGCTTCACTCTTAGAACTAATGTGGCTGGCTACAGATTCGGCCCGTGATAGTTGTTGAGTTTCGATTAGTGGTGATTTATCATCTGTTTTACTTTCGGCTGAGGACTCCCGTCTAGATTCATGCACATCTTGGGTACTTGAAATCAGAGATTCTTTTCTGACTTCTTGTTTGTCAGTGCTGCTGGCAACAGATTCAGGGCGGGATGTCTCTTTAGTTTCATCTTTTTGACTTTCGGTGGTAGATACAATGGATTCACGTTTAGACTCTACAGCATCAGCAGTAGATACTGACTCCTTTTCTGTAGCTTCTTGTTCGTGTTTTTCACTGTCGCTCTTCAGACTTGTGTGACTGGTAACTGAAACGGAACGTGAAGCATCCTTGTCCTCCTCTTTCTTAGATTCTGAACTAACATGACTTGCAACTGAGGCTGGACGAGAGGCAGATGTATCTTCCTCTTTCTTGCTTTCAGTTATTTCACTTGCTTGTGGAATCAGGGATTCTTCCTTTTTGCTTACAACTGCTGTCAATGTTGATTCTAATTTAGTTTCTACTTTTTCTTCAGTGACAGAAATCAAAGACTCTTTACGTGATGTTTCCTTTTCAGCTTCGCCCTTTGAGCTTAAATGACTAGCAACAGATTCAGGACGAGAAGCTTCCTTTTCATCGGAAGCAGAAGATTTGTCATCTTTTTTACTATCGGCGGTTGATAAAACAGATTCGCGTCTAGATTCTGGTTTATCTTCAGTGGTTGAAATTACAGACTCTTTGCGCGATGGTTCTTTTTCCGCTTCAACCTTTGAGCTAACATGGCTGGCTACAGATTCTGGGCGAGAAGTTTCCTTTTCATCAGTCACTGTAGCTTGTTCGTCCTTTTTACTATCGGCAGTTGATAAAACGGATTCACGTCTTGATTCAACTTCGGTGGTTGAAATCATTGACTCTTTGCGTGATGGTTCTTTTTCAGCATCAGCCTTAGAGCTGGCTACAGATTCTGAATGTAAAACTTCCTTTTCTTCAGTTATAGGAGATTTTTCATCCTTCTTGCTATCAGCTACTGAAACTAAAGACTCTTTGCGTGATGATTCTTTTTCCACTTCTCCCTTAGTACTGACATGACTTGCTACAGATTCAGGGCGAGATGATTCCTTTTCATCCTTCTTGCTCTCAGCTGTTGATAGGACAGATTCGCGTCTTGATTCAACTTTTTCTTCTGTGGTAGAGATTACGGAATCTTTTCGAGTTGCTTCCTTTTCAGCACTGTCCTTTGAGCTAGACTTAGATTCTGGGCGTGAAGGTTCTTTTTCTTCGCTGGCAGAAGATTTATCTTCTTTTATAATTTCTTTTTCTTCTGTGCTTGAAATTAGTGATTCTTTACGTGATGGTTCTTTTTCAGTTTCACTCTTAGTGCTAACAACAGACTCTGGGCGTGAGGATTCCTTTTCTTCTGACACAGCGACTGATATTAAAGATTCTTTTCGAGAAGGATCTTTTTCAGCATCAGTCTTGGAACTGACATGGCTGGCTACGGATTCTGGACGTGAAGGTTCCTTTTCTTCCGAAACATCCTTTTTACTTTCGGCTGCTGATACAACAGACTCTGGCCGTGATAGTTCCTTTTCTTCTGTCAGTGGAGATTTGTCATCCTTTTTGCTTTCAGATACCGATAAGACAGACTCTCGCCTTGATTCTGGTTTTTCCTCTGTAGTTGATACTAGGGATTCTTTGCGTGATGGTTCTTTTTCAGCCTCACCCTTGGAGCTGGCCTTAGACTCCGGACGTGAGGGTTCCTTTTGATCTGACACTGGAGATTTGTCATCGGTTTTGCTTGCAGCTACCGATAAAACAGACTCACGTCTAGATTCGGGTTTTTCTTCTGTAGTTGATTCAGCCTTAGTGCTGACGTGACTAACTACAGATTCGGGGCGTGAAGCTTCTTTTTCTTCTGTCACTGGAGATTTATCATCTTTTCTGCTTTCTGCTACTGATAAGACAGACTCGCGCCTTGATTCTGGTTTTTCTTCTGTAGTTGATACTATGGATTCTTTGCGTGATGGTTCTTTTTCAGCCTCACCCTTGGAGCTGGCTTTAGACTCCGGACGTGAAGGTTCCTTTTCATCTGACACTGGAGATTTGTCATCCTTTTTGCTTCCAGCTACCGATAAGACAGACTCGCGTCTTGATTCTGGTTTTTCTTCTGTAGTTGAAACTAAGGAATCTTTGCGGGATGGTTCTTTTTCAGCCTCACCCTTGGAGCTGGCCTTAGACTCCGGACGTGATGGTTCCTTTTCTTCTGTCACTGGAGACTTATCTTCCTGTTTACTTTCAGTTACTGATAAGACAGACTCGCGTCTAGATTCTGCCTTTCCTTCTGTAGTTGATTCAGCCTTAGTGCTGACGTGGCTAACTACAGATTCGGAGCGTGAAGCTTCTTTTTCTTCTGTCACTGGAGATTTATCATCTTTTCTGCTTTCTGCTACTGATAAGACAGACTCGCGCCTTGATTCAGGTTTTTTCTCTGTAGTTGATACTAGGGATTCTTTGCGGGTTGGTTCTTCTTCTATCTCACCCTTGGAGCTGGCTTTAGACTCCGGACGTGAAGGTTCCTTTTCTTCTGACACAAGAGATTTGTCATCCTTTTTGCTTTCAGCTCCCGATAAGACAGACTCACGTATAGATTCTGGTTTTTCTTCTGTAGTAGAAACTAAAGAATCTTTGCGTGATAGTTCTTTTTCAGCCTCACCCTTGGAGCTGGCCTTAGACTCCGGACGTGATGGTTCCTTTTCTTCTGTTACTGGGGATTTGTCATCCCTTTTGCTTTCAGCTACCGATAAGACAGACTCACGTCTAGATTCTGGTTTTTCTTCTGCAGTTGATTCAGCTTTAGTGCTGACGTGGCTAGCTACAGATTCGGGGCGTGAAGCTTCTCTTTCTTCTGTCACGGGAGATTTGTCATCCTTTTTGCTTTCAGCTACCGATAAAACAGACTCTCGTCTTGATTCTGGTTTTTCTTCTGTAGTTGATACCAAGGATTCTTTGCGTGATGATTCTTTTTCAGCATCAGCTTTAATGCTGGCTACAGATTCTGGACGAGATGCTTCTTTTTCTTCTTCACTCTTCACACTAATTTGACTGGCCACAGATTCTTTACGTGATTCAACATCTTTCACTACTGATTTTTCATCCTCCTTAGAAGAAACTGTGGATTCGGGTCGGGAAATATCTTTTTGTTCAAGGCAAGGTAATTCAGCGACTGCTTCAGCTTGAGTATATTTTGTTTCGGGTTTTTCTTTGTCTTCCAATGGACTAGATGGGAAGTCTTGTTTATCATCATATGTATCTTCATCCCTTGTCAAATCCTTTTCGCTATATGTGCTGATGGCCGATTCTCTTCTCCATTCAAGATCCATGCTAGAAGTGGACTCATCTGCCACGATATCTTTGCCTCTAAGTTCTTTGAGCTGCATTTTTTCCGAAATTTCTATCTTATCTTTCTCTTCGATCGAAACTGGTCCTGAAGATTTAAGATCGGGTGATGATTTTTCTGATTCAATTTCTGTTGCAGGAACCTTGTCTAAGACAGGCTTTTCTTTTTCGGAAACGCCTTCTGCAATGGTAGCTGGAGTGAATTGTATAGAACCTTTGGGACAAATTTCAATTTCCTCACCACCATCTTCACTACTGGCAGTAACTAACATTCTTTGTACAGTTGTCGATTCAGCTTCCAGCTCATCTGAAGATTTGAGTTTTTCTTCCAGTTCTTTTTCATCAAAGTCGGGTATAATTTCTGTAATATCTTTTTCGGATTTCAAAACTTTTGCAACATCAGCGACAATTTTAAAGACTTCTTCTTCTCTGGGTGATACAGGTCTGATGGGCAAAGGTTCAGCCAAAATTTGACCCACTTCTGTTGGAGGTGAGATGCGCTGATGTTCTTCTTCCTCTTCCTTAATATCATGCAATACGGCAGCTTCATCGCGTTCGGTAATTGTAATTTTCAATTCAGGTGAATCCATTGTTGTAATATGAGTTTCTCTTAGTTCTGAGGTAAAGCCAACAGTGTCTTCTTCAGCTTTACTGGGAGCTTCTTTAGTTAAAGATGTTACGCTTTTTGTGATTACTTCTTCAACAACTTCCTCCTGTTGTTCCTCTTCAGTAGAAGTTTTGACGCTAGTATCTAGTAATTTTTCAATATCTTTAGTAATTGCTGTAAGAGTGGTTGAAACTTCTTTTTGTAAGTCTTTAATCAATGTCTGGCCAGCTGTTCTAACATCCGCTACAGTTGTGGTGGCATCTTTAGTAATTTCATCAGTTTGTTTTGTAATCGATTCCTTTACGTCTTTTGTCATATCTACAGTAGTTTCCTTGATCTCAGCTAAAGTATCTGCTGTAGTTTTCAATGCTGACTTGCTTTCGGCTTCAACGGCGCTAACGATTTTGTCTTTTTCTTCCTTGAGTTCAGTTACTTTATAGCTAATAGTTTCGGTTACATCTTTTTTAATATCCTCGACTGTTTCGGTAGCTTTTTGAACGGTAGTCTCTACAGATGCTTGGACATCTGTTGCTGTTTCTTCAATCTTCTCCTTTACAGAATCTTTAAATTCTTTTACTTCGGATATTGTAGATTTAATAGTTGTTTCTGGGAAGGTGTGTGTGGTTTCCACTATGTCTGTAACTAAACTAGCTGTAGATTCTCTTAGTTCTTCAAGTTTTTGTGAAAAGTCTACAGAAGCATGGATATCTGAAGCAGTTTCTTCATGTGAATCTTTAATGTCTTTTTGGTCGGGTACTGTAGATTTTATAGTTGTTTCTGGGAAAGTGTGCGATGTTTCTACTTCTTCTTTTACCAAACCAGTTGCAGACTCTTTTAGTTCTTCGAGTTTTTGTGAAAAATCAATTAAAGTGTGGGATGAATCTTTAAGTTTTTCAATTTCAGTTGATTCATGAAGTTGATCATCGGTAACTGAAGAAAACTTATGGCTGTCTTTAGTTGTTTCTTTGATGTCGTCGACGACTGTTTTACCAGCATCTGCTACAGTTTTGGTAATTTCTTCAGTTGATTCCTTAACATCTGTTACAAGTTTATCAACAGACTGCTTGACATCTTCCATTTGTTCGGAAACTTGTTCGACAACTGTTTCAGTTTCCTTGGCGAAAATATCCTTAACGTCTTTTACAAATCCGGTGATTGTACCGAATATACCCTTAGATTCAGTTTTAGCTTCATCAACTTTTTCTGTAATAGTTTCTTTGACTTCTTGTTTAGCCTCAGTTTTGGAATCTTGTTCAGTTAATTTTGCTTCAACTTGAACAAATTCCTTTTCAAGTACCTCTTTAAGTTCTGGCGCTTCATCAATTGGCGTAGAAATAGTTTCAGTAACAGCAAACTGGGTTACTTGTTGCAAATCTTGTACTTGTGGTTTAATTTCTTGTGGGAAGTCGCCATCTGCAACATCGACAGGACTGGATGTTGTGGGTAGTTGTCCTTCCTGAGCTGTGGCTTTGATATCAATTATAAACTGTTCTTTTTTGTCTTTTATGTCTTCTATTAATTCTTTAGCAGCCTCGTCAACTGGTGAGGAGACGGTTTCAATTTGTGAGGTTGAAACTTTATCTGTGTCAACAGATTTCGAAATAGTGACATCTTTAGGAGAGGATGGAGATTTCCTTTCATCATCCTTAGAATCAGTAGGAGAAGTTTCTTTAGACTTTGATGTGACCTCTTCCTTCGAAGATTTACGTGAAGTTGCCTTAGATTCAGCTTCATCTTTAGCACTTCCTGCTTCTTTAGCTATTTCTGGAGCCTCATCAATAGGAGTAGAAACAGTATCGGTTACGGCAAACTTAGTTTCTTCTTTTAAATCGTGTATTTGTTCTTTGGATTTTTCTGGAAAATCACCTTCGGCAACATCAACCGGACTTGATGATGTTGGTAGCTTACCAGTTTCGGCTGATTCCTTTAGTTCAATAGTGAATTGCTCCTTCTTGGTTTTAATATCTTCCGTCAAATCTTTAGCAGCTTCATCAACTGGTGAAGAAACAGTTTCGATTTGAGAAGGTAAAACTTTACCCATGTCTAGCATTTCTTTAGGTGAATGGGATTTTTTATCCTCATCGGGAACACCAATAGGTTTATCTTTATCACTTGCTGCTGCTGATTCTGGACGTGATGATTCTTTAGATTTAGTAAAATCTTCATCTTTAGGGCTAGCAGTAGCAGAAGGTTTAGGAGAAATAGTTTCGGTTACGGCTACGTCTATTTCAAGTTCGCTTGCTTCATCAATGGGAGTAGAAACTGTATCGGTTACAGCAAACTTTGTTTCTTGTTCCAAATCTTTAACTTTTTGTTTAGCTTCTACAGGAAAATCTCCTTCAGCAACATCTACTGGACTGGATGTTGTTGGTAATTTTCCGGTTGTAGTGATATCTTTAAGTTCAATTGTAAATTGTTCCTTTTTGGCTTTAAGATCTTCTTTGGGCTCTTTAGGTGCTTCATCCACTGGTGAGGAAACAGTTTCAAATTGAGAGGGTGAAATTTGTTCGGAAATTATGGATTCAGCTATTGATATTGGCCGTAAAATCGTTTCAGCAGATGGAGATTTTTTGGTTGCATCAGGAACGAAATCTTTTTGAACAGTTTCTTTCTTTGCTTCCTTGGCAGAAACTGGAGATTTTGTAATATCATCTTGTTTAGCTTCGATAACTGACTGTTGTTCAGAATCTTCGAAACTTCCTGTTGCTGAAACAGGACGAGACACTTCTTTAGACTCAGTTGGTGAAGGTTCTTTAGCTGCATCCTTTTTGTCATCTGCAGATACTACGGCAGTTTCTTTAGATTCAACTGGTGATTTTTCGCTTTCTGCGATTGATTCCTTTCGAGACATATCTTTAGATTCTACAGCTGATTTTTTGCTTCCTTCACTTTCAGCGACAGAAACTGGTCGGGAAGGTTCCTTGGATTCTGCAGGAGATATTTCGTCTTTCTTGTATTCTGCAATTGATGCCTTTCGTGATACGTGTTCAGAATCTTCAACAGATTTTTTGTCTACTTCACTTTCCGCGACAGATTCTGGACGCGAAGGTTCTTTAGATTCCGCGGGAGATTTTTCGACTTTCTTGCTTTCTGAAATTGATTCCTTTCGTGGTGCATCTTTAGAATCTTCAACAGATTTTTTGTCTAATTCAGCTTCCTCGACTGATTCTGGCCGCGAAGGTTCTTTAGATTCTTCAGGAGATTTTTCGTCTTTCTTGATTTCTGCAATTGATTCCTTTTTTGATACATCTTTTGCCTCTCCAACAGATTCTTTGCCAGCTTCACTTTCAGCGACAGAAAGTGGTCGGGAAGGTTCCTTAGATTCTACTGGGGATTTTTCGTCTTTTTTGCTTTCGGCTACGGAAGCTTTTCGCGAAACATCCTTAAAGGCTTCCTCAGATTTCTTATCTTTTTCACTTTCGGCAACAGATTCCGGTCGTGAGGGTTCCTTAGACTCTACAGGAGATTTTTCGTCTTTCTTGCTTTCTGCTATCGATTCCTTTCTTGATACATCTTTAGACCCTTCAACGGATTTTTTGTCTGCGTCACTTTCAGCGACTGAAGTTGGTCGGGAAGGTTCCTTAGATTCCGTAGGAGATTTTTCATCTTTTTTGCTTTCAGCAATGGATGCTTTTCGTGAAATTTCCTCGAAATCTATTTCAGATTTCTTATCCTTTTCACTTTCAAGAGCAGATTCTGGTCGCGACGGTTCTTTAGATTCTTCAGGAGATTTTTCGTCTTTCTTGCTTCCTGCTATTGAATCTTTTTTTGATTCATCTTTAGAGCCTTCAACAGATTTTTTTTCTGTTTCACTTTCAGCGACAGAAGTTGGTCGAGAAGGTTCTTTAGATTCTACAGAAGATTCCTTGCTTTCAGCAATAGATGCTTTTCGAGAAATCTCCTCGGAATCTACCTCAGATTTCTTATCTTTTTCACTTTCGGCAACAGATACCGGTCGTGAGGGTTTCTCAGACTCAACAGGAGTTTTTTCGTCTTTCTTGCTTTCTACTAACGATTCTCGTGATACATCTTTAGACCCTTCAACGGATATTTTGTCTGCTTCACTTTCGGCGACAGAAACTGGTCGTGACGGTTCCTTTGATTCTACAGGAGATTTTTCATCTTTCATGCTTTCCGCAGTGGATGCTTTTCGTGAAATCTCTTCAGAATCTACCTCAGATTTCTTATCTTTTTCTTTTTCGGCAACTGATTCCGGTTGTGAGGGTTCCTTAGAATCTACAGGAGATTTATCGTCTTTCTTGCTTTCGGCAACGGATGCTTTTCGTAAAACATCCGCAGAAACTTCCTCAGAAAACTTATCCTTTTCAGTTTCAGCAACAGATACTGGTCGTGATGGTTCTTTAGAACCCATAGGCGATGCAGCAACAGATTCTGGAAGTGAAGGTTCTTTGGATTCAACTGGTGATTTTTCATCTTTTTTGCTTTCACCAATTGATGGTTTACGTGATGTTTCCATTTCTTTAATTGATTTCTTCTCAGCTTCACTTTCGGCAACAGATACAGGTCGTGAGGGTTCTTTAGATTCCATAGGAGATGTCTTGTCTTTTTCACTAGTAGCAACAGATTCTGGAAGTGAAGGTTCTTTGGATTCAACTGGTGATTCTTCATCTTTTTTGCTTTCAACACTTGATGGTTTACGGGAAGTTTCCAGTTCTTCAATTGATTTCTTCTCAGCTTCACTTTCAGCAACTGATACAGGTCTTGAGGGTTCCTTCAATTCGGCGGGCGATGTTTTATCTTTTTCGCTAGCAGCAACAGATTCCGGAAGCGAAGGTTGTTTAGATTCAACTGGTGATTTTTCATCTTTTTTGCTTTCACCAATTGATGGTTTACGTGATGTTTCCATTTCTTTAATTGATTTCTTCTCAGCTTCACTTTCGGCAACTGATACAGGTCGTGAGGGTTCTTTATATTCCATAGGAGATGTCTTGTCTTTTTCACTAGTAGCAACAGATTCTGGAAGTGAAGGTTCTTTGGATTCAACTGGTGATTCTTCATCTTTTCTGCTTTCAACAATTGATGGTTTACGGGAAGTTTCCAGTTCTTCAATTGATTTCTTCTCAGCTTCACTCTCAGCAACTGATACAGGTCGTGATGGTTCCTTCGATTCGGCGGGCGATGTTTTATCTTTTTCGCTAGCAGCAACAGATTCCGGAAGTGAAGGTTGTTTGGATTCCACTGGTGATTTTTCATCTTTTTTGCTTTCACCAATTGATGGTTTACGTGATGTTTCCATTTCTTTAATTGATTTCTTCTCAGCTTCACTTTCGGCAAATGATACAGGTCTTGAGGGTTCTTTAGATTCCATAGGAGATGTCTTGTCTTTTTCACTAGTAGCAACAGATTCTGGAAGTGTTGGTTCTTTGGATTCAACTGGTGATTCATCATCTTTTTTGCTTTCAACAATTGATGGTTTACGGGAAGTTTTCAGTTCTTCAATTGATTTCTTCTCAGCTTCACTTTCAACAATTGATGGTTTACGGGAAGTTTCCAGTTCTTCAATTGATTTCTTCTCAGCTTCACTTTCAGCAACTGATACAGGTCGTGAGGGTTCCCTCGATTCGGCGGGCGATGTTTTATCTTTTTCGCTAGCAGTAACAGATTCCGGAAGTGAAGGTTGTTTGGATTCCACTGGTGATTTTTCATCTTTTTTGCTTTCACCAATTGATTGTTTACGTGATGTTTCCAGTTCTTTAATTGATTTCTTCTCAGTCTCACTTTCGGCAACTGATGCAGGTCGTGAGGTTTCTTTAGATTCCATAGGAGATGTCTTGTCTTTTTCACTAGTAGCAACAGATTCTGGAAGTGAAGGTTCTTTGGATTCAACTGGTGATTTTTCATCTTTTCTGCTTTCAACAATTGATGGTTTTTGGGAAGTTTCCTGTTCTTCAAGTGATTTTTTCTCAGCTTCACTTTCGGCAATAGATGCAGGTCGTGAGAGTTCTTTAGATTCTGGTAGTAAAGGATCTTGAGATTCAACTGGCGATTTTTCGTCTTTCTTACTCTCAGCAATTGATGTTTTACGGGAAGTTTCTTCAATTGATTTATTTTCACTTTCGGCAACTGATACAGGCCGTGAGGGTTCTTTAGATTCCGCAGGCGATGTTTTATCTTTTTCGCTAGGAACAATAGATTCTGGTAGTGAAGGTCCTTTGGATTCAACTGGTGATTTTTCATCTTTTTTGCTTTCAACAATTGATGGTTTACGTGATGTTTCCAGTTCTTCAGTTGATATTTTATCAGCTTCACTTTCAGCAACTGATAATGGTCGCGAATGATCTTTAGATTCTCCAGGAGATTCATAATCTTTCTTGCTTTCTGTAATTGATTCCTTTCTTGAGACATCTTTCACTTCTGCTTCACTTTCAGCGACAGAAACTGGCCGGGAATGTTCCTTAGATTCTCCAGGAGATTCATAATCTTTCCTGCTTTCAGCAATGGATGTCTTTCGTGAAACATCATCGTCTCCAGATTTCTTATCTTTTTCACTTTCGGCAACAGATACCGGTCGTGAAGATTCCTTAGACTCTACAGGAGATTTTTCGTCTTTCTTGCTTTCAGCAATGGATGCCTTTCGTGAAACATCTATGGAAGTTTCCCCAGATTTCTTATCCTTTTCACTTTCAACAGATTCTGGTCTTGAAGGTACGGTAGACCCTACAGGAGATTTTTCGTCTTTCTTGGTTTCAACGATTGATTCCTTTCTTGATACATCTTTAGAGTCTTCAACAGATTTTTTTTCTTCTTCAATTTCAGCGACAGAAGTTGGTCGGGAAGGTTCCTTAGATTCCGTAGGAGATTTTTCATCTTTCTTGCTTTCACCAATGGATGCTTTTCGTGAAATCTCCTCGGAATCTGCTTCAGACTTATTATCCTTTTCACTTTCAACAGCAGATTCTCGTCGCGATGGTTCAGTAGAATCTTCAGGAGATTTTTCGTCTTTCTTGCTTTCTGCTATCGATTCTTTTCTTGATACATCTTTAGACCCTTCTACGGATTTTTTGTCTGCATCACTTTCAGCGACAGAAACTGGTCTGGAGGGTTCTTTAGAATCAACAGGCGATTTTTCATATTTCATGCTTTCGGCAATGGATGCTTTTCGTGACACATCCTCAGAACCATCCTTAGATTTCTTATCCTTTTCACTTTCGGCAACAGATACTGGACGTGAGGGTTCTTTCGACTCTGCAGGAGATTTTTCGTCTTTCTTGCTTTCCGCTATTGATTCCTTTCGTGATTCATCTTTAGAATCATCAAGAGATTTTTTGTCTGCTTCACTTTCAGCAACAGATACTGGTCGGGAAGGTTCCTTGGATTCAACGGGAGATCTTTCATCTTTCTTGCTTTCAATAGAAGATGCTTTTCGTGACACTTCCTCAGTAGCTTTCTCAGATTCTTTATCCTTTTCACTTTCGGCAACAGATACAGGTCGTGAGGGTTCTTTTGACTCTGCGGGAGATTTTTCGTCTCTTTTGCTTTCAGCGATTGATTCCTTTCTTGATACATCTATAGACTCTTGAAGAGATTTTTTGTCTGCTTCACTCTCAGCTACAGATACTGGTCGCGAAGGTTCCTTGGATTCAACAGGAGACTTTTCATCTTTCTTGCTTTCGACAATGGAAGATTTTCTTGACACATCCTCGGAAGCTTCCTCCGATTTCTTACCCATTTCACTTGTGGTAACAGATACTGGTCTTGAGGGTTCTTTTGATTCTACAGGCGATGTTTTATCTTTTTCACTAGCAGCAACAGATACTGGCAATGAAGTTTCTCTAGATTCAATTGGTGATTTTTCATCTTTTTTGCTTTCAACAATTGATGGTTTACGTGAAGCTTCAAGTGCTTCGCTTGATTTCCTCTCAGCTTCACTTTCTTCGGCAACTGATACCGGTCGTGAGGGTTCCTTAGAGTCCACAGGCGATGTTTTATCTTTTTCGCTAGTAGCAACAGATACAGCTTGTGAAGCTTCTTTAGATTCAACTGGTGATTTTTCATCTTGTTGGCTTTCTACAATTGACGATTTACGTGAAGTTTCCAGTTCTTCAATTGATTTTTTCTCACTTTCACTTTCGGCAACTGATACAGGTCGAGAGGTTTCTTTAGATTCCACGGGCGATGTTTTATCTTTTTCGCTAGCAGCAACGGATTCCGACAGAGAAGGTCGTTTGGATTGAACTGGTGATTTTTCATCTTTTTGGTTTTCAACAATTGATGGTTTACGAGAAGTTTCCAGTTCATCTATTGATTTTTTCTCAGCTTCACTTTCGGCGACTGATACAGGTCGTGATGGTTCTTTAGATTCCACGGGCGATGTTTTATCTTTTTCGCTAGCTGCAACGGATTCCGGAAGAGAAGGTTGTTTGGTTTGAGCTGGTGATTTTTCACCTTTTTGGCTTTCAACAATTGATGGTTTACGAGAAGTTTCAATTTCTTCCATTGGTTTCGTCTCAGCTTCACTTTCGGCAACTGATATTGGTCGTGAGGTTTCCTTTGATTCCGCAGGCGATGTTTTATCTTTTTCGCTATCAGCAACAGATTCCGGAAGTGAAGGTTGCTTGGATTCAACTGGAGATTTTTCATCTTTTTGGCTATCAACAATTGATGGTTTACGTGAAGTTTCCAGTTCATCAATTGATTTCTTCTCAGCTTCACGTTCGGCAACTGATACTGGTCGGGAGGGCTCTTTAGATTCTACTGGGGATGTTTTATCCTTTTCGCTTGCAGCAACAGATTCCGGTAGTGAAGGTTCTTTGGATTCAACTGGTGATTTTTCATCCTTTTTACTTTCAACAATTGATGGTTTACGGGATGTTTCCAGTTCTTCAATTGATTTCTTTTCAGCTTCACTTTCGGCAATTGATACTGGTCGAGAAGGTTCTTTAGATTCCATGGGCGATGTTTTATCTTTTTCACTGACAGTAACAGATTCTGGAAGTGAAGGTTCTTTGGATTCGATTGGCGATTTTTCATCTTTCTTACTTTCAACGATTGATGTTTTACGAGAAACATCCAATTCTTTAATTGATTGTTTATCTGCTTCGCTTTCAGCGACTGAAGCGGGGCGAGAAACTTCTTTCGATTCTTCAGGAGATATTTCGTCTTTTTTGCTATCCGCTACAGATGCTTTGCGTGTAACATCCACGTCCTCCTCTGATTTCGCAAGTGATTTGTCTTCCATTTTAGTATCTGCAATTGAAGACTTGCGCGATGGTTCTTTGGACTCTGCAGGCGATGCTTTATCTTTTTCAATTTCGACTACAGATTCGGGCTGAGAAATTTCTTTTGATTCAGCATCTGATGTTTTGCGAGACAATTCTAATTCTGCAAGAGACTTCTTTTCTGCTTGACTTTCAGCGACAGATACTGGCCGTGAGGTATCCTTAGATGCTGTTGATAATCTTTCGTCTTCCTTGCTTTCGGCAATTGATGGCTTGCGTGATGGTTCGTTTGATTCTACTGGTGATTCTTTGTCCTTTTCGCTAGTAGGAATTGATGCGGGTTTACCAGTTGCTGTATCCATTTTAATTTCAGTTACTGTTTCTTCTATTGACTTCTTATCTGTTTCACTTTCTGCCACCGACAATGGTCGTGAGGGTTCCTTTGATGATAACTTTTCATCTTCTTTGCTTTCAGCAATTGATGTCTTACGTGACGATTCTTTCGATTTCTTGGGAGATGCTTTATCCTTTTCGCTAACGACTTCAGATTCTGGTTGGGAAGGTTCTGTAGATTCAGCAGGTGATGTTTCATCTTTCTTGCTTTCAGCAATTGATGGTTTTCGTGAAACATCTTTAGACTCTTCTGGTGATTTCTTATCTTTTTCACTTTCGGCTACAGAAACAGGACGTGAGGGTTCTTTGGATTCAACAGGTGATTTTTCGTCTTTTTTGCTATCGGCAATGGATGCCTTTCGCGAAACATCCTTAGATACCTCAGCCGATTTTTTATCCTTTTCACTTTCAGCAACAGATACTGGACGTGAAGGTTCTTTAGATTCAGAAGGTGATTTTTCATCCTTCTTGCTCTCTGCAATTGATGTTTTACGAGAAACTTCATCAAGTTCCTCTTTAGATTCAGCAGGTGATTTTTCTTCTTCTTTAATTCCTTTTTCACTCTCCGCAACTGAAGCTTTACGTGAAGGCTCCTTAGATTCTACTGGAGATTTTTCATCTTTTTTGCTCTCGGCAACAGAAATGGTAGATTTTCTTCTCTCTTCGGTTTCTTTGGGTTCAGCAGAAGCTTTACGGCTGGCTTGTAGTGATTTTTGAATTTCTACCTCAATAGCTTCCTCTATAGTAGGTGGACTGTCTACTGAGACAGTGTCGTCATGTTCTTTTGGTTTTTCAGGAGCTTTAGATGTTGGCATTTGAGCGGGAACTTCATCATCAGAGGTTATATCGCTAATTTCTTTTTCATCTGGTGAACTCACAGATTTTTTCTTCTCTTTAGATTCCAAAACCTTAGTGGCTTCTAATGGCTTTTCAGTACTTTCCTTTATTTCTTTTGTAGGAAGTGCAGCAATTTGTGAATCGGGTTTTTCTACCAATGCTACATCGGCTGTTTCTTCAATTGCTTCTTCTTTAACAGGAGATGCTAGCTTTTCAGTAGGTGTTGGTGCCTTTTCAACAGGTGATGCAATTTTTTCTGTTGGTGATGGAGTTTTTTCCTTTTCAGATATTTCTTTTTGCTGTTCTTCTGTTGGTTGTTCAATTTCTTTTTCCTCTGTTTCTTTTTCTTCTTTGGCCAATTCCTCCTTTTGGGAAATTGATTTACCACTCTCTTGTGCATCCTTTTCGTAAACACCTAAATCAGCTTCTTCATGAACTGGCAAATCAGCAACTTCATCTGGAGTTTTAACAACATCACGCATAAGATTCTGTTGAGCATCAAAGGTCATTTTCATGGGAAGAACACGTTCAGCAGTGGCAAGACCAACAGTGATATTTTGCATAGGAATCTCTTTTGGTTCAGCACTGGGCTCAGAAGGTGGCATAACCGCTGTAACAGCTGTGACTGCAGCAATGGCGTCAATTTCTTTCGTTTCTTCTTTGACATATTTCTCTTCAATTACCAGATCCTCTTTAATTTCATCTAAGGGTATACGTTCATCTTCGGGTAGAGTTGGAGCGGTAGTTGCACCTGATTCAATGGTGGCTGAGAATTTCTCTTCGGGAAGACTTTCTTGCAAGTTGGCAGGTATAGGTTCAATGGGTATGCCCACTAAATCATCTTTGGTATCTGAAGTTTTCTTAGCACTGCTTATTTTTTCTTCAGGAGTTACAGAAGAAAGCTCTTCATCAGTTTTGGCCAATTGTTCGTCTGTTTTGGATTTAACAATGTCTTTAGCTGCAGTAATAATATCTTGGACTTCTGCTTTGAGCTCAGTTTTAACGGGTGAACTAACTTTATCGGCTTCTTCTTCAGCAGGTTCTTCCTCTTCTTCTGCTGCTTCTTCAGCTTCTTCGGCTACCTCTTCTTCCTCGTCCTTTCTGTCAGCAGATGTAGTTGTTTCTAATCTTGCTTTACGTTCTTCGGCTTCAACCTTGGCAATGGCAGCCTCAATTTCTTCTTCAGCGCTCTTTTTGCGTTTCTTTTCAGATTCCTGTGAGTCACGTTGATGCTTCTGTATTTCTTCTTCTTTAGTCATGCTGCTCTCTACCATAGAATCTTCGGTTACTTCTTCCTTTTCGATAATCAAATATTCATCTTCTTCATCGGCTTCTGTTGTGCTGTCTTGTTTGGGAACTTCCCTTATTTCAGCTTTAATTTGCTGTTGACGTTTCATTTCGTCCCGGCTGAAAACTGCCTCAATTTCTCTAACGACTTCTTGTTCTTCTTTAAGGTCATCGAGTTCACGTTGTTTTTCAGCATCTAATTCTTGGGAAGCAGTCAAATCTTGTAGTTTTTTGGCAGCTGCTTGCTCATCAGCCGAAGGTGTGGACACCAAGCTGGAGTCGGTAGTACCGCCCTTATCTAGTCTGGATTTCTTCATATCAGCCACCTTTGGCTTAGCAGCCTTAATAGGACTACCAGGAGCACGTTTTGAGGGTGAGGCACCACGAGGACGACGCGATATAGGTTTTCGTGGTTCAGCAGCTTTTCTTTCAGCAGTGGTGGTGACACGTCTGGAGGTAGTAGTTGTAGTCTGTCTAATAGTTTGTTGTTTTGATTCCAAAACCTTGCGATTATTGGCCTCTTTAGTACTTTTGGCTGGAGTGCTGCTAGGGCTAGCCTTTGCAGCTCTGGTCATAATCTTGGATTTGACTTCTCTAGTAGCAGTTTTGGCGGCATCCTGTTTACGTGGTGTGGCTGTGGGTGAGCTCTTTTTTTCGGCCAAATCTTTCTTGACAACTTTACGTTCCAATGACTTGGGTGGCCTAGTGTCAATGCGAGATCTTACCAAGGGCTTAACTTCAGCTCTGGGTTTTTCCGCTTTGGCCTTTGCAGCTTTAGCGGCTGGTTTAATAGGTTCAGCGGTTTCAATGATTTCTTTGGCAGGAGGTGGTGCTTGAGGCTGTGGCTTAACAATTACAACTTCCACCTTCTTCTCTGTAGTTTCTTTGTTGTCTTCTACCTGTTCACCATCAACTTGATCACCATCCTTACTGGCGGTGTCAGCTGTAGGTTCCGGTAAAGCTTCATCTCCAGTTTCTACTGCTTGTTCATCAGTCTCCACGGAGTCTTCTTTTTTCTTGAGAGGTAAGTGCTTTTCCTCTTCTTGATAGATTTTTTCGATTTTGTCTTCGTCGGCTGAAGAAGCCACGGCTTCTTTCATTTTGTTGTCCTGTTGTACGGCAACAGCTGCTGCAGCCACTGGCATGAATTTCGAGGGCTTGGTAGTAATGGGCGCAGCCGGCTCGAGGGCAGACTTGAGAGTTTTACGTGTGGTTACCACAGTTTGTATGGCAGGTGCTATAGATTTGGCAGTGCATGTGGAATGCTTCATAAATTCCAAATGTTTAAGTTTCTCCAGACCTTCTTGGATCTTAAAGTCGGGAGTGCTGCCAGGGAAGAGTATACGTGTTATGGAGTCATCGGGATTTGCAGGCTGCCAAACCAAGAGAGCACAAATGGATACCAGATTTTGTAAGGGAAAATTAAAATCCCGGGAGTCACGTGAAGCAAATAAACGTTGATCGCCTGAGTGCCATTTTTGCATAAACTCCTTCACTTCTTTAGAGTCGCGAGAAGGACTAATGACATACATATCCAAAGTACCATGGCCAACTTTGTGATAAAGATTAATGGGCTCGGGAGCACGGAAACAAGTTTGTGGTTTAAGATCCAATGACTTGAGATCACTGACTAGATTGTGGCCTCTTTCGAAGAGATCCACTAATAAGGGATTACGATCTTTGTCGCCATCGGGACTAGGTAAACCACCCTTGCGATCGGGAACATTGCAAAAGAAGTGGCCAATCTGTGGATAGACATGGGCATCACGTTTACGTTCCACCACTGAACTCAGACCCTGGATATTTGAATTGTTCAAGCGAGTCATAAGAACAGCATCCAAACGGTCGAGGTGTCTGACAAAATCCCAGAAACAAGCCTTGCGATTAAAGCCACCATCGACTGGATAGTAAATAACAAAAGTTAGTAAAGAAATATTAGTTAAAGAACTATGGAAACCTACCCAACATATTAAAACCATTAATGCCAAATAAGGCAGCATCACCTTGGCCGCCAGGGAAGACATATAGAGTGGGATGTGTAAAGCGTATATTACCCACAACATCCGAGGTCTCAAGTAGTTCACGTATGGAGGTGGGTACCAACATGGGAGCAAGATAGTCTATAATGTTAAGAAAAGTATTGTATTAAAGAGAAATGAATACAATAGAAAAAGTGACAATAAAAATACCTATAAAAGCATTAATGCTCTCACTGCTGGTGTCCAAAACATCAACAGGATTGATGCGTATTTTACATAGACGAGCAAAGCTCTTATCGGGCAATGTATGCCACAGACCACTGTCAGCGCAATGTATATTCATTGATATAGTGTCTGCATAGGCGCGTATGACTCTTTGTACATCATGCTCTTGAAATGCTTCAGAAAAATCGCCAACCGAAAAGGTTCCATCCTAAATACCAAATAAATTTATGTGGCAAACTTTAGAATGTGTACAGATTATTACACATTATTATCTTACCTGTAGTATCCAGGAACCATTGCCAGAAAATGTATAACCGGCATGGATTATATGACGATGACGAGTAAAACTGCTAAGCATATTACGCATACATTGTATAAGAGTATTATATTGAGGATGTATTAAAACCTCAGTGACTAGATTTTCACTAGCATACTGAATGAGTCGTTCGCCTGTAATGGAAATAAAAAAAATAATAATAAAGATTAGTTAAGAATTGGTTTTTAATTGCATAGTTATACATTGTATATCCTATACGTTTTGAGTATAAAGTAAAATACCTAGCCACAAAATAGGCTTTAATTTCTTTACCTAAACCCCTGAGTTTTTATTATCACCCTGGCAAATATTTGCTACTGGTTTTAGAACAACATACAATTTTATAATGTTGCGGTTAGATGTGTACGTTTAGCCCCTATTGTGTATTGTGCCAGCTAAAACAAATAATTCATAAAAACCTACAACAAAACAGAAAAGCAAAAATGTCCTTAATATATTTTTTTGTCAACCATAAATTTGTGACCGCAGACATAACAACCTACAATACTCATATGAATGTGAATGGTTCAATGGCTGTCCAGTGTGTGCGAGTGTGTGCGAATGTTTCAATTATGTTCTTTTTTTATTGGAATATATGGCTGTTAATATCCTCTGACCCAAAAATATGCTACACAATATCTGTTTTTATGTTTTTTTGCTTTTTAACTTTCAAATTTTGTTGCATCGTTTGTGGTTAGTTTTCCCTTTTTTCTGTTGTATGTTTTTAAAATCGAGGTTTCTAAGCATTTGTTTTTGAGGATTTTCGTTGGTTAATTTTTATTAAAATTCATGAAAGTTGTGTTAGTGAATCGTTGTGTAAAAATTTCTATGTGGGAGTAGTTTTATGGCTTTTTTATTCGGATGATAATAGTTCTAGTGTATGAAAAAGATTTAGAATTGTGAAATAAATTTAAAGAACTCTTTACTAAAGGGTCATTCGAACCAGAAAAAGGTGAAGTGCAAAAAGAATTTTTTGATTATGAAATGAAAATATAGTTCCACAAAAAATTAAGTATTTTTGATATATAAAATTGTGCAATGATAGAATAATGGTCCTGCGAACCTAAAGTTTTTTTTAAAATGAATGATAGAATAATGGTCCTGCGAAAAGGATTTGTTGATTAAGAATTGAAAAGACAATAATATCGTATTGGTCTTAATTAAAGTATATGAATGATAGAATAATGGTTCTGCGAAAAGGATTTGTTGTTTAATAATTAAAAAGATAATAATATCGTATTGGTCTTAATTAAAGTAAAGTTTCGTAAATAATTAAGTCTTTATAATTGATAGAATAATGGTCCTACGAACCCAATGGTTTTAAAAATTTCTAAAAAGAATTATTTCCAAATGAACGCAATTATTTTTTAAACTTTTAGCTGACTTTTTTATTAGTCTTTTGGGATTATTGATATTATGGTCCTTCGAATCGGTATTTTTTTTAATTCTATTATTTTTAAGAGTCTTTATGATGGTACTTCAATTTAAATTCTTTTAAACTTTTAGTATTTCATAGAAATCGTTTTTTGGTCAGAAAAAATGTTACAAAACGGATCAATGAGTATGTTTATGATGGTCCTTCGAAGCATATTATTTAATAGATGGTCCTTCGAAGCATATTATTTAATAGCCTTTATTAAATTCTTTCTTAAATTTCGGCAATTCCTAGAAACTATCTACTGACCACACCAAAGACCACATAAACGATAAAACTTCAGATATGATAAGACTTGATTTTTTGGTCCTACGAACCATACATTTTTGAAAAATTCTGCAATTATTAAAAGTTATCATAATGATAATTTAATTTAAATAATTTTTTAAATTTCTAGAACTTTCTACAGGCAGTTTAATGACCTAATTCTTATGGTCCTTAGAGCCATTCTTTTAAACAATTGAGCTATTTATGATGGTGTTATCCTCTAGAAATAGAGATCATTTAAAAGTTTTGAAAAACGTTAAATAGAGGACTTAAATGTAGCTTTTTATTAGGTAGTGTGTGAATGGTCCTTCGAATTGATTTATTGGAAATTTTGAACAGATCTTGGACAATACGAAATATATGAGCAAAGTAACAGTTTTGTTATTATTTTTAAGGTCCTTCGAACTGATTTCTTGTAGGCTTATTTATGGTCCTACGAACTGGTGAAGTATTTTTGAATTATTCCTATATTTACACCGAAATTTCTGTGGATTTTAATAATTTAATTCAGCTAATTGCCAGATTATATTTCACACAAAAATTGTTTTGCAAAAAATGTTTATTTGACCAAAAAACACTAGAGTATTCAAAAAAAAATTAAATACCAAAAACAAAATGTTAGTTGTTGACCAACTAAAAGTGTTTTTTGAAACACCCAAAGGCATTGTTGACGTTTCATTTGAAACGAAAAAATAAAAAACAAATAAAAATACTTGTTGTTTAAAAACAATAGCAAAAAACTATAGAGTTGCCTGTTAATTAAAATAAAATATTTTATATTAAACAAAAATACAATAAATAACTCTTTAAAAAAATAAATAAACTAAATTTTTATTATTTAAAAAATACTTTGTGAAATTCATTATATTAAACTTTTTTGTATTAGTTATTATTGTCAAGGTAATTACAGGGCTTTAGCAAATGGTTTTTCATATAAAATATTTAGGGGAAAGATTTGTTTGTTTTCGTCTAGGTCATCTTAACTTATAGTTAAGTCTGTTTCAGGGTCATAAATATGAAAATTATTTTTCTTTTTAATTTTTAGATTTCAAAAAAAAGGAAAAAATATGAAAACAAATCTTTATAGAAAAGGACAATACAGTCTATATATACATATGTTTATATTACTAAAATGGCTTTAAAACTAAATAAAAATATTAATAGTGAGTTTGTTTTTACAATTTCTAATTGTTACAGATTTTTTTCTATTTTACAATGGTAAAGTGTTAATCAAGGTTTTTTTTCCTCTTCCCTACAGTCTTTTGTTTAGAGATTGTTGGCAAATATATTGAAAAATAATTAAAAATCATTTTTGCCTGACTACCTAACAATAGTTTGAGTAAAATTTTCTTTGAAATTGAAAATATGTAATTTTTTAGGGCGGGAAAATGAAGCCTATCAATGTTTAAGAGAGAAAATGAGGGCGTTTTAACATTATTTCTATAGAAAACAAAAAACATTTTTATTGAAATAAAATTGTTTTTGAAATGAATAACTGAAAAAATGTTTAAGCTAGAATGTACGATATGTTTTATTAAACGTTTAAAAGATGGTCCTTCGAGCCATGGAAATGTTATTTTTAAAACAACTAAAGCTGGGCTTTATAAAAAAAATATATCAAAAACCTACAAAGAGATTTACGAGTTTTAAACAGAATTTCAAAGATTTATATAGATAGAAGCATTGTTTGGTCAGAGATTTTATGGTCCTTCGAACCCTTCCTTTTTGAAAATTTTAGATATTTCAGAAATTTAATAACGTTACATCAGTTTAAATTCCTTGTAAAGCTTTAGTTCTGCTTTAGTTCACTAATTGATGGCCTTAATAAAGGTCTTGTAGAGGACTAAACCAGTTTGCTATAATAGTCCTTCGCACTATCTTTATACTGACAAATTAAGACAGTTTTAAAAGTCTTTAGGTTGGTCCTTTCATCAAAAATATTCACTAAAAAGTTTGTAGATATGGTCCTTCAAAATATAAGAAGATTTCATTGAGAGATATTAGGTAGAATTTTATAATTTTGCTTGAAAGTTTCAAATAATTATCAGTTAAAAACAAATTTATCTCTCTGATCACTACGGCATTTTGCTTAAGTGTCTTTGTATTATTTAAGATTGTAATTTAAACTTTCTTATTAAGTAGATAGGGATCAGGGTTAACATCTTTATCCAATCACTGAGATCTTAGATCTTATCAGATCTCTAGTGAATTTTAAACTAATATTAAAACTTTTGCTTTGGTGTCCTTGGTTAATTGTACACAAATTCATTAAAAATGAGCTTAACATCCTTGTTACTCTCTTCACAACAGACTTCCTTTGTAAAATCTTTATGATCTTAAGATTACAATTAGAGTTTGAACTAAATTTTCTACATTTTCTTAGACGTCTTTTTGTCAAGATAAGATTTAGTTTAAAAGAAATTATATTAAATAATCCAAATCAAAGTTATGACACTTCAGATCATAATTCACTTAAATCACAAGATTTAGAGTTGAGTCCACGTTTTAGTGGAAAATTTTGCAAATTTTACATAGACGTCTTTGGTTATTTTTAGATTTTGTTGCAAGATGCTGGGGGACTTGAATAAATTTAAAATGTTTTGCTTGGGCGTCTTTGTACTTTTTAATATATTCCTTTTTAAGGAGCTAAAACTGTTATTCTTTGCTTTCTCCGAGTAGTGGGATACCAGATAAAGAGTTCGAAATGGTGTTTCCGAGATATAAAACTTATTTGGAAAGTTTTGCTTTGGCGTCTTAAATTGCTAAAAGTATTTGTTCCATACAAATGCCTCTTTTTAGATCAATAAGTTCTAAACAAAAGCTTAATCGTCTTGCTTGGGCGTCTTTTGGATCTCTATGATACCAGTGAGTTTTAATCTTAATTTGAAATGTTTTAAACTTAATATACAATTTTCTGCTTTAAAGTCTTTGGAAAAAAAAAATTAACTTAGACGCCTTTTGGATATATAGACGACCGACATCATTAAGTATTTTAAAATTTTAAAGCTTAAACTCTTGTATCTCACAACTTATTCAAAAGTTTTCAATATTTTGCTTTTGAAACCTAATTTATATTCTATGACAACACTTTGTACGCTTTGAACGTGTCAAAAGTTATTGTTACATTAAAATTTCCAACAATTTTCACTCCCTTTTTCTTGATTATTGCCTTTTAAAGTAATTAATCTTAAACAAAGTGTGTTGTCTGTCAGTTATCATTTTAAAGGCATTTGACTTAGAAAACATATAATTAATTGTAAGTGTTTATGTATAGGTTTACTCTTTATAACAAGATGAAAGTATACACATAATTGTATGTGTGTGTGACAACAATAATACTGTATATGTACACATTTACAGCCTCCTACAATAAAGCCCTTTTAATGAATACTATATATTCCTTCGTAATTTATACTATTGTCAATCATTATAATTAAATTTCAAAATACATACACACACACATACACTAGCATTTCAACACATAATAAATATCTTAACTGTCTGACATACATATTAAATAACTTTCACAAGTGTGTTTTTTTTCAAATACATAAACTAATCTAATCTAATTTGTTGCTGAGAAATAGAAAATATCTTTACAAAAGTTATAAATAGAAGAAAACAGAAAAAACAACAATATTGATTTCACGAAAAATTGCTTGCTTTGCTTACTTTTATAGCATTTATGTTGTATTTGCTGTAGTTGTAAAGTCTATTTTTAGGCTGGTTTTTTATATAATAAAATAAGGTCTACTTTAGGGAGGTTTATTACACTTAAACTAAACAGATGTTTTATAATAAGTATAGAATTTAAAATAGAATATATTCCCACCATTGAGATTTAACACATTTTGGTTTACAACTCCTGAAAGTATACTTTAAGGCTTTAAGACAGAATTTCATAATTTTTATTTTGAGTTAGAATTTATTGTAGTTTCCTTTCAATACATAATTATTCTAGTCACAACTTTCTTTTTGTTTAAAAATGATTGCTACCAACTGTTTCCTGCTATTTTTCCCTAAATTTACTTTAGAACCCCAAACTAAAGCCTACTTTAAGGCTGCTTTATTTTACCTCTTAAACACAACCGCAAATTTTTTATTTCCTTCTTTACTATTTTTACGAATTTATTATCAATTTTTAACATTTTATTGTCAACATTTTTTATATTTGGTAAATTTCTTCCACACAAAAAACGTTGCCTTCTTTTAGGCAGAACAAAACACTTTTTTACATATTCATTATGTAAATTTTAAAATATTACAAAGAGGTTAGTAAATTAAGCAAAATTTTTTTGTTTGCTGATCCAACATAACATTTATTGTTTGTGTTTTTCTTTGATTTTCTGTGTGTGTTGATATTACAAAAATGTTAAAAAAACTTTAAATCTTTTTCAAGTGTCATTTTCAATATTTTTTTATTATATTGCAGAAAAGTGTTCTTTATAAAGAAATATAACTAGGATTTTTTTCTTTTTTGCCTAAAAGTTATGAAAAATCTATAGTGTTTTTTTGTAATAAAGAAAATTAAACCTTTGAGTTGCAAAAGTTAGGATTTTTCTTTATTTTGGGAGGAAATAGGTGAAAAGTACTTTTTAGTTCAAAGCATTGAAATCTCTTTATAAATTAACTACAACTAAAATAAAACTAAACTAGAATTGATCTAGAACTGAACATGAACTGAACTAGAACTGAACTAGAACTGAACTAGAACTGAACTAGAACTGAACTAGAACTGAACTAGAACTGAACTAGAACTGAACTAGAACTGAACTAGAACTGAACTAGAACTGAACTAGAACTGAACTAGAACTGAACTAGAACTGAACTAGAACTGAACTAGAACTGAACTAGAACTGAACTAGAACTGAACTAGAACTTAACTAGAACTGAACTAGAACTGAACAAGAACTGAAATAGAACTGAACTAGAACTAAACTAGAACTGAACTGGATCTGTACTAGATCTGAACTAGAACTGAACTAGAACTGAACTGGAACTAAACTACAATTAAGAACATGAACTATTATTGTACTTAACATTTATGGTTTTCTTAATACAATTTCTGTTTAATTTACTAAAACTTTTATTCAGAAAAATTTCTTTTTAACTTTTTCATTTAACAAATCCTCTAATAATTGTTGCACAAAAAATGTTTGTGGCTAACAAACTCAAGCAAGCATAAAAAGTAGAGAAAATATGCAATAAATGAACACACATATTTCTTTTGAATTTAAACTGCTTTGGTACTTTAATAAACAACAAAATAGTTCCTGTATTTTTTTTTTTTGGATTTTGTAGAAAGAAAATTAAAATCGAAAAATTACAATATCATGCCATAAAACATGACTTTTATAATGGCATTTTGTGTGCAAAAATTTTACAGTAAAATATCATTAACGTAGAGAAGCAAGAAAAGAAAAAAAAACTAAATATAAATTATAATAGAAAATTTGCATGTTTTAAAAACATTTTTATTCCTTTCATATATACATGAAAAACATGAACATGCCATTTGCACCTGGATATGAAATTTTAATTTGACAACACAACTACTATAACAACTTGCAGAACACCCTTAAACAAACTAATGCTGCTCCTAATGCTTATTATTATACATAATAAAAAGCCAAAAAGAAAAAAAAAACACCCACAAAAACTTATAAACTTACATGAGAACGAACATACATGGCATATTAATTCATATAGTAAAATTGCATTTGTTACACCAGCTTAAATATGCCAAAGTGTTTTGAAATATGAAAATAAAAAAAATAAATTTTCTAACTAATGTTGAATATAATTTAATAAGCCTACTATTCCATTGTGCTATTCTCCACGATTTTTGCAAAGTTCTTTTTAATGGGCTGCTGCTGTTGTTCTTTTTGCTGAACTACTGCCTCTCTCATATGAATTATTATATAATTATTTCTTTCTTTTCTGTGGCTTTTTTAAGTTTGGTTAGAGTGTAAAGCATTTTGTGTTATTTAACTAACATACAGGAAGTTTTTGATATGGTTAGCAAAAAAAAAAAAAAGTACTTGAATTTTGTTTTATGAAAATTTTGTTAAGCATAAACTAAAATATTTATAAATGAATAAGTTTTTTAAATTAAATTAGTTTTTATTTAAATAAATTTCAATTAAAAAAGTTTTTCATTGGAAGAAATTAAAATGTTTGTTTAAAAAAATGTAGGAATTATTTTTATTAAATATAGAAATTAACTAAAAATGAAAGAGAACAGAACTAGAACAGAACTAAAACAGAACTAGAACAGAACTGGAACAGAACTAGAACAGAACTAGAACAGAACTAGAACAGAACTAGAACAGAACTAGAACAGAACTAGAACAGAACTAGAACAGAACTAGAACAGAACTAGAACAGAACTAGAACAGAACTAGAACAGAACTAGAACAGAACTAGAACAGAACTAGAACAGAACTAGAACAGAACTAAAACAGAACTAGAACAGAAATAGAACTGTACTAGAACAGAACTAGAGGAGAACTGGGGGAGAACTGGAAGAGAACTAGGACGTGCACATAATAAAAACAGAACTAGAATGAAACAAGAACAGAATTAGAACAGAATTAGACCAGAACTAGAACAGAATTAGACCAGAACTAGAACAAAACTAGAACAGAACTAGAACAGAACTAGAACAGAACTAGAACAGAACTAGAACAGAACTAGAACAGAACTAGAACAGAACTAGAACAGA